>NW_027443438.1:0-45579 GCF_048569485.1 Anomaloglossus baeobatrachus | reverse complement strand
ATGAACACATTTTTCTCCAAAACTATAACAGATGCAAGCTTGTCCTGTTTGGTGGAGATGATATTTAATAAAATAAGTAGAAATCCACTAAAAGTTTTGTTTGGTTATCTTGCAATCCCGAGATAATCGTCTCCATGCTCCAAATCCATTTTAAAGCCATTTTTAAGGCATTTCGCGCATACATGAAATGAACACATTTTTCTCCAAAACTATAACAGATGCAAGCTTGTCCTGTTTGGTGGAGATGATATTTAATAAAATAAGTAGAAATCCACTAAAAGTTTTGTTTGGTTATCTTGCAATCCCGAGATAATCGTCTCCATGCTCCAAATCCATTTTAAAGCCATTTTTAAGGCATTTCGCGCATACATGAAATGAACACATTTTTCTCCAAAACTATAACAGATGCAAGCTTGTCCTGTTTGGTGGAGATGATATTTAATAAAATAAGTAGAAATCCACTAAAAGTTTTGTTTGGTTATCTTGCAATCCCGAGATAATCGTCTCCATGCTCCAAATCCATTTTAAAGCCATTTTTAAGGCATTTCGCGCATACATGAAATGAACACATTTTTCTCCAAAACTATAACAGATGCAAGCTTGTCCTGTTTGGTGGAGATGATATTTAATAAAATAAGTAGAAATCCACTAAAAGTTTTGTTTGGTTATCTTGCAATCCCGAGATAATCGTCTCCATGCTCCAAATCCATTTTAAAGCCATTTTTAAGGCATTTCGCGCATACATGAAATGAACACATTTTTCTCCAAAACTATAACAGATGCAAGCTTGTCCTGTTTGGTGGAGATGATATTTAATAAAATAAGTAGAAATCCACTAAAAGTTTTGTTTGGTTATCTTGCAATCCCGAGATAATCGTCTCCATGCTCCAAATCCATTTTAAAGCCATTTTTAAGGCATTTCGCGCATACATGAAATGAACACATTTTTCTCCAAAACTATAACAGATGCAAGCTTGTCCTGTTTGGTGGAGATGATATTTAATAAAATAAGTAGAAATCCACTAAAAGTTTTGTTTGGTTATCTTGCAATCCCGAGATAATCGTCTCCATGCTCCAAATCCATTTTAAAGCCATTTTTAAGGCATTTCGCGCATACATGAAATGAACACATTTTTCTCCAAAACTATAACAGATGCAAGCTTGTCCTGTTTGGTGGAGATGATATTTAATAAAATAAGTAGAAATCCACTAAAAGTTTTGTTTGGTTATCTTGCAATCCCGAGATAATCGTCTCCATGCTCCAAATCCATTTTAAAGCCATTTTTAAGGCATTTCGCGCATACATGAAATGAACACATTTTTCTCCAAAACTATAACAGATGCAAGCTTGTCCTGTTTGGTGGAGATGATATTTAATAAAATAAGTAGAAATCCACTAAAAGTTTTGTTTGGTTATCTTGCAATCCCGAGATAATCGTCTCCATGCTCCAAATCCATTTTAAAGCCATTTTTAAGGCATTTCGCGCATACATGAAATGAACACATTTTTCTCCAAAACTATAACAGATGCAAGCTTGTCCTGTTTGGTGGAGATGATATTTAATAAAATAAGTAGAAATCCACTAAAAGTTTTGTTTGGTTATCTTGCAATCCCGAGATAATCGTCTCCATGCTCCAAATCCATTTTAAAGCCATTTTTAAGGCATTTCGCGCATACATGAAATGAACACATTTTTCTCCAAAACTATAACAGATGCAAGCTTGTCCTGTTTGGTGGAGATGATATTTAATAAAATAAGTAGAAATCCACTAAAAGTTTTGTTTGGTTATCTTGCAATCCCGAGATAATCGTCTCCATGCTCCAAATCCATTTTAAAGCCATTTTTAAGGCATTTCGCGCATACATGAAATGAACACATTTTTCTCCAAAACTATAACAGATGCAAGCTTGTCCTGTTTGGTGGAGATGATATTTAATAAAATAAGTAGAAATCCACTAAAAGTTTTGTTTGGTTATCTTGCAATCCCGAGATAATCGTCTCCATGCTCCAAATCCATTTTAAAGCCATTTTTAAGGCATTTCGCGCATACATGAAATGAACACATTTTTCTCCAAAACTATAACAGATGCAAGCTTGTCCTGTTTGGTGGAGATGATATTTAATAAAATAAGTAGAAATCCACTAAAAGTTTTGTTTGGTTATCTTGCAATCCCGAGATAATCGTCTCCATGCTCCAAATCCATTTTAAAGCCATTTTTAAGGCATTTCGCGCATACATGAAATGAACACATTTTTCTCCAAAACTATAACAGATGCAAGCTTGTCCTGTTTGGTGGAGATGATATTTAATAAAATAAGTAGAAATCCACTAAAAGTTTTGTTTGGTTATCTTGCAATCCCGAGATAATCGTCTCCATGCTCCAAATCCATTTTAAAGCCATTTTTAAGGCATTTCGCGCATACATGAAATGAACACATTTTTCTCCAAAACTATAACAGATGCAAGCTTGTCCTGTTTGGTGGAGATGATATTTAATAAAATAAGTAGAAATCCACTAAAAGTTTTGTTTGGTTATCTTGCAATCCCGAGATAATCGTCTCCATGCTCCAAATCCATTTTAAAGCCATTTTTAAGGCATTTCGCGCATACATGAAATGAACACATTTTTCTCCAAAACTATAACAGATGCAAGCTTGTCCTGTTTGGTGGAGATGATATTTAATAAAATAAGTAGAAATCCACTAAAAGTTTTGTTTGGTTATCTTGCAATCCCGAGATAATCGTCTCCATGCTCCAAATCCATTTTAAAGCCATTTTTAAGGCATTTCGCGCATACATGAAATGAACACATTTTTCTCCAAAACTATAACAGATGCAAGCTTGTCCTGTTTGGTGGAGATGATATTTAATAAAATAAGTAGAAATCCACTAAAAGTTTTGTTTGGTTATCTTGCAATCCCGAGATAATCGTCTCCATGCTCCAAATCCATTTTAAAGCCATTTTTAAGGCATTTCGCGCATACATGAAATGAACACATTTTTCTCCAAAACTATAACAGATGCAAGCTTGTCCTGTTTGGTGGAGATGATATTTAATAAAATAAGTAGAAATCCACTAAAAGTTTTGTTTGGTTATCTTGCAATCCCGAGATAATCGTCTCCATGCTCCAAATCCATTTTAAAGCCATTTTTAAGGCATTTCGCGCATACATGAAATGAACACATTTTTCTCCAAAACTATAACAGATGCAAGCTTGTCCTGTTTGGTGGAGATGATATTTAATAAAATAAGTAGAAATCCACTAAAAGTTTTGTTTGGTTATCTTGCAATCCCGAGATAATCGTCTCCATGCTCCAAATCCATTTTAAAGCCATTTTTAAGGCATTTCGCGCATACATGAAATGAACACATTTTTCTCCAAAACTATAACAGATGCAAGCTTGTCCTGTTTGGTGGAGATGATATTTAATAAAATAAGTAGAAATCCACTAAAAGTTTTGTTTGGTTATCTTGCAATCCCGAGATAATCGTCTCCATGCTCCAAATCCATTTTAAAGCCATTTTTAAGGCATTTCGCGCATACATGAAATGAACACATTTTTCTCCAAAACTATAACAGATGCAAGCTTGTCCTGTTTGGTGGAGATGATATTTAATAAAATAAGTAGAAATCCACTAAAAGTTTTGTTTGGTTATCTTGCAATCCCGAGATAATCGTCTCCATGCTCCAAATCCATTTTAAAGCCATTTTTAAGGCATTTCGCGCATACATGAAATGAACACATTTTTCTCCAAAACTATAACAGATGCAAGCTTGTCCTGTTTGGTGGAGATGATATTTAATAAAATAAGTAGAAATCCACTAAAAGTTTTGTTTGGTTATCTTGCAATCCCGAGATAATCGTCTCCATGCTCCAAATCCATTTTAAAGCCATTTTTAAGGCATTTCGCGCATACATGAAATGAACACATTTTTCTCCAAAACTATAACAGATGCAAGCTTGTCCTGTTTGGTGGAGATGATATTTAATAAAATAAGTAGAAATCCACTAAAAGTTTTGTTTGGTTATCTTGCAATCCCGAGATAATCGTCTCCATGCTCCAAATCCATTTTAAAGCCATTTTTAAGGCATTTCGCGCATACATGAAATGAACACATTTTTCTCCAAAACTATAACAGATGCAAGCTTGTCCTGTTTGGTGGAGATGATATTTAATAAAATAAGTAGAAATCCACTAAAAGTTTTGTTTGGTTATCTTGCAATCCCGAGATAATCGTCTCCATGCTCCAAATCCATTTTAAAGCCATTTTTAAGGCATTTCGCGCATACATGAAATGAACACATTTTTCTCCAAAACTATAACAGATGCAAGCTTGTCCTGTTTGGTGGAGATGATATTTAATAAAATAAGTAGAAATCCACTAAAAGTTTTGTTTGGTTATCTTGCAATCCCGAGATAATCGTCTCCATGCTCCAAATCCATTTTAAAGCCATTTTTAAGGCATTTCGCGCATACATGAAATGAACACATTTTTCTCCAAAACTATAACAGATGCAAGCTTGTCCTGTTTGGTGGAGATGATATTTAATAAAATAAGTAGAAATCCACTAAAAGTTTTGTTTGGTTATCTTGCAATCCCGAGATAATCGTCTCCATGCTCCAAATCCATTTTAAAGCCATTTTTAAGGCATTTCGCGCATACATGAAATGAACACATTTTTCTCCAAAACTATAACAGATGCAAGCTTGTCCTGTTTGGTGGAGATGATATTTAATAAAATAAGTAGAAATCCACTAAAAGTTTTGTTTGGTTATCTTGCAATCCCGAGATAATCGTCTCCATGCTCCAAATCCATTTTAAAGCCATTTTTAAGGCATTTCGCGCATACATGAAATGAACACATTTTTCTCCAAAACTATAACAGATGCAAGCTTGTCCTGTTTGGTGGAGATGATATTTAATAAAATAAGTAGAAATCCACTAAAAGTTTTGTTTGGTTATCTTGCAATCCCGAGATAATCGTCTCCATGCTCCAAATCCATTTTAAAGCCATTTTTAAGGCATTTCGCGCATACATGAAATGAACACATTTTTCTCCAAAACTATAACAGATGCAAGCTTGTCCTGTTTGGTGGAGATGATATTTAATAAAATAAGTAGAAATCCACTAAAAGTTTTGTTTGGTTATCTTGCAATCCCGAGATAATCGTCTCCATGCTCCAAATCCATTTTAAAGCCATTTTTAAGGCATTTCGCGCATACATGAAATGAACACATTTTTCTCCAAAACTATAACAGATGCAAGCTTGTCCTGTTTGGTGGAGATGATATTTAATAAAATAAGTAGAAATCCACTAAAAGTTTTGTTTGGTTATCTTGCAATCCCGAGATAATCGTCTCCATGCTCCAAATCCATTTTAAAGCCATTTTTAAGGCATTTCGCGCATACATGAAATGAACACATTTTTCTCCAAAACTATAACAGATGCAAGCTTGTCCTGTTTGGTGGAGATGATATTTAATAAAATAAGTAGAAATCCACTAAAAGTTTTGTTTGGTTATCTTGCAATCCCGAGATAATCGTCTCCATGCTCCAAATCCATTTTAAAGCCATTTTTAAGGCATTTCGCGCATACATGAAATGAACACATTTTTCTCCAAAACTATAACAGATGCAAGCTTGTCCTGTTTGGTGGAGATGATATTTAATAAAATAAGTAGAAATCCACTAAAAGTTTTGTTTGGTTATCTTGCAATCCCGAGATAATCGTCTCCATGCTCCAAATCCATTTTAAAGCCATTTTTAAGGCATTTCGCGCATACATGAAATGAACACATTTTTCTCCAAAACTATAACAGATGCAAGCTTGTCCTGTTTGGTGGAGATGATATTTAATAAAATAAGTAGAAATCCACTAAAAGTTTTGTTTGGTTATCTTGCAATCCCGAGATAATCGTCTCCATGCTCCAAATCCATTT
This sequence comes from Anomaloglossus baeobatrachus, assembly GCF_048569485.1. NCBI lineage: Eukaryota > Metazoa > Chordata > Amphibia > Anura > Aromobatidae > Anomaloglossus > Anomaloglossus baeobatrachus. The sequence continues at coordinate 39,631 of NW_027443438.1, read as the reverse complement.
TAAAGCCATTTTTAAGGCATTTCGCGCATACATGAAATGAACACATTTTTCTCCAAAACTATAACAGATGCAAGCTTGTCCTGTTTGGTGGAGATGATATTTAATAAAATAAGTAGAAATCCACTAAAAGTTTTGTTTGGTTATCTTGCAATCCCGAGATAATCGTCTCCATGCTCCAAATCCATTTTAAAGCCATTTTTAAGGCATTTCGCGCATACATGAAATGAACACATTTTTCTCCAAAACTATAACAGATGCAAGCTTGTCCTGTTTGGTGGAGATGATATTTAATAAAATAAGTAGAAATCCACTAAAAGTTTTGTTTGGTTATCTTGCAATCCCGAGATAATCGTCTCCATGCTCCAAATCCATTTTAAAGCCATTTTTAAGGCATTTCGCGCATACATGAAATGAACACATTTTTCTCCAAAACTATAACAGATGCAAGCTTGTCCTGTTTGGTGGAGATGATATTTAATAAAATAAGTAGAAATCCACTAAAAGTTTTGTTTGGTTATCTTGCAATCCCGAGATAATCGTCTCCATGCTCCAAATCCATTTTAAAGCCATTTTTAAGGCATTTCGCGCATACATGAAATGAACACATTTTTCTCCAAAACTATAACAGATGCAAGCTTGTCCTGTTTGGTGGAGATGATATTTAATAAAATAAGTAGAAATCCACTAAAAGTTTTGTTTGGTTATCTTGCAATCCCGAGATAATCGTCTCCATGCTCCAAATCCATTTTAAAGCCATTTTTAAGGCATTTCGCGCATACATGAAATGAACACATTTTTCTCCAAAACTATAACAGATGCAAGCTTGTCCTGTTTGGTGGAGATGATATTTAATAAAATAAGTAGAAATCCACTAAAAGTTTTGTTTGGTTATCTTGCAATCCCGAGATAATCGTCTCCATGCTCCAAATCCATTTTAAAGCCATTTTTAAGGCATTTCGCGCATACATGAAATGAACACATTTTTCTCCAAAACTATAACAGATGCAAGCTTGTCCTGTTTGGTGGAGATGATATTTAATAAAATAAGTAGAAATCCACTAAAAGTTTTGTTTGGTTATCTTGCAATCCCGAGATAATCGTCTCCATGCTCCAAATCCATTTTAAAGCCATTTTTAAGGCATTTCGCGCATACATGAAATGAACACATTTTTCTCCAAAACTATAACAGATGCAAGCTTGTCCTGTTTGGTGGAGATGATATTTAATAAAATAAGTAGAAATCCACTAAAAGTTTTGTTTGGTTATCTTGCAATCCCGAGATAATCGTCTCCATGCTCCAAATCCATTTTAAAGCCATTTTTAAGGCATTTCGCGCATACATGAAATGAACACATTTTTCTCCAAAACTATAACAGATGCAAGCTTGTCCTGTTTGGTGGAGATGATATTTAATAAAATAAGTAGAAATCCACTAAAAGTTTTGTTTGGTTATCTTGCAATCCCGAGATAATCGTCTCCATGCTCCAAATCCATTTTAAAGCCATTTTTAAGGCATTTCGCGCATACATGAAATGAACACATTTTTCTCCAAAACTATAACAGATGCAAGCTTGTCCTGTTTGGTGGAGATGATATTTAATAAAATAAGTAGAAATCCACTAAAAGTTTTGTTTGGTTATCTTGCAATCCCGAGATAATCGTCTCCATGCTCCAAATCCATTTTAAAGCCATTTTTAAGGCATTTCGCGCATACATGAAATGAACACATTTTTCTCCAAAACTATAACAGATGCAAGCTTGTCCTGTTTGGTGGAGATGATATTTAATAAAATAAGTAGAAATCCACTAAAAGTTTTGTTTGGTTATCTTGCAATCCCGAGATAATCGTCTCCATGCTCCAAATCCATTTTAAAGCCATTTTTAAGGCATTTCGCGCATACATGAAATGAACACATTTTTCTCCAAAACTATAACAGATGCAAGCTTGTCCTGTTTGGTGGAGATGATATTTAATAAAATAAGTAGAAATCCACTAAAAGTTTTGTTTGGTTATCTTGCAATCCCGAGATAATCGTCTCCATGCTCCAAATCCATTTTAAAGCCATTTTTAAGGCATTTCGCGCATACATGAAATGAACACATTTTTCTCCAAAACTATAACAGATGCAAGCTTGTCCTGTTTGGTGGAGATGATATTTAATAAAATAAGTAGAAATCCACTAAAAGTTTTGTTTGGTTATCTTGCAATCCCGAGATAATCGTCTCCATGCTCCAAATCCATTTTAAAGCCATTTTTAAGGCATTTCGCGCATACATGAAATGAACACATTTTTCTCCAAAACTATAACAGATGCAAGCTTGTCCTGTTTGGTGGAGATGATATTTAATAAAATAAGTAGAAATCCACTAAAAGTTTTGTTTGGTTATCTTGCAATCCCGAGATAATCGTCTCCATGCTCCAAATCCATTTTAAAGCCATTTTTAAGGCATTTCGCGCATACATGAAATGAACACATTTTTCTCCAAAACTATAACAGATGCAAGCTTGTCCTGTTTGGTGGAGATGATATTTAATAAAATAAGTAGAAATCCACTAAAAGTTTTGTTTGGTTATCTTGCAATCCCGAGATAATCGTCTCCATGCTCCAAATCCATTTTAAAGCCATTTTTAAGGCATTTCGCGCATACATGAAATGAACACATTTTTCTCCAAAACTATAACAGATGCAAGCTTGTCCTGTTTGGTGGAGATGATATTTAATAAAATAAGTAGAAATCCACTAAAAGTTTTGTTTGGTTATCTTGCAATCCCGAGATAATCGTCTCCATGCTCCAAATCCATTTTAAAGCCATTTTTAAGGCATTTCGCGCATACATGAAATGAACACATTTTTCTCCAAAACTATAACAGATGCAAGCTTGTCCTGTTTGGTGGAGATGATATTTAATAAAATAAGTAGAAATCCACTAAAAGTTTTGTTTGGTTATCTTGCAATCCCGAGATAATCGTCTCCATGCTCCAAATCCATTTTAAAGCCATTTTTAAGGCATTTCGCGCATACATGAAATGAACACATTTTTCTCCAAAACTATAACAGATGCAAGCTTGTCCTGTTTGGTGGAGATGATATTTAATAAAATAAGTAGAAATCCACTAAAAGTTTTGTTTGGTTATCTTGCAATCCCGAGATAATCGTCTCCATGCTCCAAATCCATTTTAAAGCCATTTTTAAGGCATTTCGCGCATACATGAAATGAACACATTTTTCTCCAAAACTATAACAGATGCAAGCTTGTCCTGTTTGGTGGAGATGATATTTAATAAAATAAGTAGAAATCCACTAAAAGTTTTGTTTGGTTATCTTGCAATCCCGAGATAATCGTCTCCATGCTCCAAATCCATTTTAAAGCCATTTTTAAGGCATTTCGCGCATACATGAAATGAACACATTTTTCTCCAAAACTATAACAGATGCAAGCTTGTCCTGTTTGGTGGAGATGATATTTAATAAAATAAGTAGAAATCCACTAAAAGTTTTGTTTGGTTATCTTGCAATCCCGAGATAATCGTCTCCATGCTCCAAATCCATTTTAAAGCCATTTTTAAGGCATTTCGCGCATACATGAAATGAACACATTTTTCTCCAAAACTATAACAGATGCAAGCTTGTCCTGTTTGGTGGAGATGATATTTAATAAAATAAGTAGAAATCCACTAAAAGTTTTGTTTGGTTATCTTGCAATCCCGAGATAATCGTCTCCATGCTCCAAATCCATTTTAAAGCCATTTTTAAGGCATTTCGCGCATACATGAAATGAACACATTTTTCTCCAAAACTATAACAGATGCAAGCTTGTCCTGTTTGGTGGAGATGATATTTAATAAAATAAGTAGAAATCCACTAAAAGTTTTGTTTGGTTATCTTGCAATCCCGAGATAATCGTCTCCATGCTCCAAATCCATTTTAAAGCCATTTTTAAGGCATTTCGCGCATACATGAAATGAACACATTTTTCTCCAAAACTATAACAGATGCAAGCTTGTCCTGTTTGGTGGAGATGATATTTAATAAAATAAGTAGAAATCCACTAAAAGTTTTGTTTGGTTATCTTGCAATCCCGAGATAATCGTCTCCATGCTCCAAATCCATTTTAAAGCCATTTTTAAGGCATTTCGCGCATACATGAAATGAACACATTTTTCTCCAAAACTATAACAGATGCAAGCTTGTCCTGTTTGGTGGAGATGATATTTAATAAAATAAGTAGAAATCCACTAAAAGTTTTGTTTGGTTATCTTGCAATCCCGAGATAATCGTCTCCATGCTCCAAATCCATTTTAAAGCCATTTTTAAGGCATTTCGCGCATACATGAAATGAACACATTTTTCTCCAAAACTATAACAGATGCAAGCTTGTCCTGTTTGGTGGAGATGATATTTAATAAAATAAGTAGAAATCCACTAAAAGTTTTGTTTGGTTATCTTGCAATCCCGAGATAATCGTCTCCATGCTCCAAATCCATTTTAAAGCCATTTTTAAGGCATTTCGCGCATACATGAAATGAACACATTTTTCTCCAAAACTATAACAGATGCAAGCTTGTCCTGTTTGGTGGAGATGATATTTAATAAAATAAGTAGAAATCCACTAAAAGTTTTGTTTGGTTATCTTGCAATCCCGAGATAATCGTCTCCATGCTCCAAATCCATTTTAAAGCCATTTTTAAGGCATTTCGCGCATACATGAAATGAACACATTTTTCTCCAAAACTATAACAGATGCAAGCTTGTCCTGTTTGGTGGAGATGATATTTAATAAAATAAGTAGAAATCCACTAAAAGTTTTGTTTGGTTATCTTGCAATCCCGAGATAATCGTCTCCATGCTCCAAATCCATTTTAAAGCCATTTTTAAGGCATTTCGCGCATACATGAAATGAACACATTTTTCTCCAAAACTATAACAGATGCAAGCTTGTCCTGTTTGGTGGAGATGATATTTAATAAAATAAGTAGAAATCCACTAAAAGTTTTGTTTGGTTATCTTGCAATCCCGAGATAATCGTCTCCATGCTCCAAATCCATTTTAAAGCCATTTTTAAGGCATTTCGCGCATACATGAAATGAACACATTTTTCTCCAAAACTATAACAGATGCAAGCTTGTCCTGTTTGGTGGAGATGATATTTAATAAAATAAGTAGAAATCCACTAAAAGTTTTGTTTGGTTATCTTGCAATCCCGAGATAATCGTCTCCATGCTCCAAATCCATTTTAAAGCCATTTTTAAGGCATTTCGCGCATACATGAAATGAACACATTTTTCTCCAAAACTATAACAGATGCAAGCTTGTCCTGTTTGGTGGAGATGATATTTAATAAAATAAGTAGAAATCCACTAAAAGTTTTGTTTGGTTATCTTGCAATCCCGAGATAATCGTCTCCATGCTCCAAATCCATTTTAAAGCCATTTTTAAGGCATTTCGCGCATACATGAAATGAACACATTTTTCTCCAAAACTATAACAGATGCAAGCTTGTCCTGTTTGGTGGAGATGATATTTAATAAAATAAGTAGAAATCCACTAAAAGTTTTGTTTGGTTATCTTGCAATCCCGAGATAATCGTCTCCATGCTCCAAATCCATTTTAAAGCCATTTTTAAGGCATTTCGCGCATACATGAAATGAACACATTTTTCTCCAAAACTATAACAGATGCAAGCTTGTCCTGTTTGGTGGAGATGATATTTAATAAAATAAGTAGAAATCCACTAAAAGTTTTGTTTGGTTATCTTGCAATCCCGAGATAATCGTCTCCATGCTCCAAATCCATTTTAAAGCCATTTTTAAGGCATTTCGCGCATACATGAAATGAACACATTTTTCTCCAAAACTATAACAGATGCAAGCTTGTCCTGTTTGGTGGAGATGATATTTAATAAAATAAGTAGAAATCCACTAAAAGTTTTGTTTGGTTATCTTGCAATCCCGAGATAATCGTCTCCATGCTCCAAATCCATTTTAAAGCCATTTTTAAGGCATTTCGCGCATACATGAAATGAACACATTTTTCTCCAAAACTATAACAGATGCAAGCTTGTCCTGTTTGGTGGAGATGATATTTAATAAAATAAGTAGAAATCCACTAAAAGTTTTGTTTGGTTATCTTGCAATCCCGAGATAATCGTCTCCATGCTCCAAATCCATTTTAAAGCCATTTTTAAGGCATTTCGCGCATACATGAAATGAACACATTTTTCTCCAAAACTATAACAGATGCAAGCTTGTCCTGTTTGGTGGAGATGATATTTAATAAAATAAGTAGAAATCCACTAAAAGTTTTGTTTGGTTATCTTGCAATCCCGAGATAATCGTCTCCATGCTCCAAATCCATTTTAAAGCCATTTTTAAGGCATTTCGCGCATACATGAAATGAACACATTTTTCTCCAAAACTATAACAGATGCAAGCTTGTCCTGTTTGGTGGAGATGATATTTAATAAAATAAGTAGAAATCCACTAAAAGTTTTGTTTGGTTATCTTGCAATCCCGAGATAATCGTCTCCATGCTCCAAATCCATTTTAAAGCCATTTTTAAGGCATTTCGCGCATACATGAAATGAACACATTTTTCTCCAAAACTATAACAGATGCAAGCTTGTCCTGTTTGGTGGAGATGATATTTAATAAAATAAGTAGAAATCCACTAAAAGTTTTGTTTGGTTATCTTGCAATCCCGAGATAATCGTCTCCATGCTCCAAATCCATTTTAAAGCCATTTTTAAGGCATTTCGCGCATACATGAAATGAACACATTTTTCTCCAAAACTATAACAGATGCAAGCTTGTCCTGTTTGGTGGAGATGATATTTAATAAAATAAGTAGAAATCCACTAAAAGTTTTGTTTGGTTATCTTGCAATCCCGAGATAATCGTCTCCATGCTCCAAATCCATTTTAAAGCCATTTTTAAGGCATTTCGCGCATACATGAAATGAACACATTTTTCTCCAAAACTATAACAGATGCAAGCTTGTCCTGTTTGGTGGAGATGATATTTAATAAAATAAGTAGAAATCCACTAAAAGTTTTGTTTGGTTATCTTGCAATCCCGAGATAATCGTCTCCATGCTCCAAATCCATTTTAAAGCCATTTTTAAGGCATTTCGCGCATACATGAAATGAACACATTTTTCTCCAAAACTATAACAGATGCAAGCTTGTCCTGTTTGGTGGAGATGATATTTAATAAAATAAGTAGAAATCCACTAAAAGTTTTGTTTGGTTATCTTGCAATCCCGAGATAATCGTCTCCATGCTCCAAATCCATTTTAAAGCCATTTTTAAGGCATTTCGCGCATACATGAAATGAACACATTTTTCTCCAAAACTATAACAGATGCAAGCTTGTCCTGTTTGGTGGAGATGATATTTAATAAAATAAGTAGAAATCCACTAAAAGTTTTGTTTGGTTATCTTGCAATCCCGAGATAATCGTCTCCATGCTCCAAATCCATTTTAAAGCCATTTTTAAGGCATTTCGCGCATACATGAAATGAACACATTTTTCTCCAAAACTATAACAGATGCAAGCTTGTCCTGTTTGGTGGAGATGATATTTAATAAAATAAGTAGAAATCCACTAAAAGTTTTGTTTGGTTATCTTGCAATCCCGAGATAATCGTCTCCATGCTCCAAATCCATTTTAAAGCCATTTTTAAGGCATTTCGCGCATACATGAAATGAACACATTTTTCTCCAAAACTATAACAGATGCAAGCTTGTCCTGTTTGGTGGAGATGATATTTAATAAAATAAGTAGAAATCCACTAAAAGTTTTGTTTGGTTATCTTGCAATCCCGAGATAATCGTCTCCATGCTCCAAATCCATTTTAAAGCCATTTTTAAGGCATTTCGCGCATACATGAAATGAACACATTTTTCTCCAAAACTATAACAGATGCAAGCTTGTCCTGTTTGGTGGAGATGATATTTAATAAAATAAGTAGAAATCCACTAAAAGTTTTGTTTGGTTATCTTGCAATCCCGAGATAATCGTCTCCATGCTCCAAATCCATTTTAAAGCCATTTTTAAGGCATTTCGCGCATACATGAAATGAACACATTTTTCTCCAAAACTATAACAGATGCAAGCTTGTCCTGTTTGGTGGAGATGATATTTAATAAAATAAGTAGAAATCCACTAAAAGTTTTGTTTGGTTATCTTGCAATCCCGAGATAATCGTCTCCATGCTCCAAATCCATTTTAAAGCCATTTTTAAGGCATTTCGCGCATACATGAAATGAACACATTTTTCTCCAAAACTATAACAGATGCAAGCTTGTCCTGTTTGGTGGAGATGATATTTAATAAAATAAGTAGAAATCCACTAAAAGTTTTGTTTGGTTATCTTGCAATCCCGAGATAATCGTCTCCATGCTCCAAATCCATTTTAAAGCCATTTTTAAGGCATTTCGCGCATACATGAAATGAACACATTTTTCTCCAAAACTATAACAGATGCAAGCTTGTCCTGTTTGGTGGAGATGATATTTAATAAAATAAGTAGAAATCCACTAAAAGTTTTGTTTGGTTATCTTGCAATCCCGAGATAATCGTCTCCATGCTCCAAATCCATTTTAAAGCCATTTTTAAGGCATTTCGCGCATACATGAAATGAACACATTTTTCTCCAAAACTATAACAGATGCAAGCTTGTCCTGTTTGGTGGAGATGATATTTAATAAAATAAGTAGAAATCCACTAAAAGTTTTGTTTGGTTATCTTGCAATCCCGAGATAATCGTCTCCATGCTCCAAATCCATTTTAAAGCCATTTTTAAGGCATTTCGCGCATACATGAAATGAACACATTTTTCTCCAAAACTATAACAGATGCAAGCTTGTCCTGTTTGGTGGAGATGATATTTAATAAAATAAGTAGAAATCCACTAAAAGTTTTGTTTGGTTATCTTGCAATCCCGAGATAATCGTCTCCATGCTCCAAATCCATGGATAGAGACGTGCATGAGGGCCTCAAAACATTAAGTGTCCATTGTCAGGAAGTGGGTCTTTTGTAGTATAGCCCTTTGGCAGGGCAGCCAAAAATTGGGAGGCTCCACGTTGTCCCTGGATAGAGACGTGCATGAGGGCCTCAAAACATTAAGTGTCCATTGTCAGGAAGTGGGTGTATTATAGTATAGCCCTTAGGCAGGGCAGCCAAAAATTGGGAGGCTCCACGTTGTCCCTGGATAGAGACGTGCATGAGGGCCTCAAAACATTAAGTGTCCATTGTCAGGAAGTGGGTCTTTTGTAGTATAGCCCTTTGGCAGGGCAGCCAAAAATTGGGAGGCTCCACGTTGTCCCTGGATAGAGACGTGCATGAGGGCCTCAAAACATTAAGTGTCCATTGTCAGGAAGTGGGTGTATTATAGTATAGCCCTTTGGCAGGGCAGCCAAAAATTGGGAGGCTCCACGTTGTCCCTGCATAGAGACGTGCATGAGGGCCTCAAAACATTGTTCCCATTGCAAAGGAGCGGGTCTCCTGTCGTTGTAATGTCCATTCTGCAAAGAATGGGCGAAAAAATTTACCACTGGGGGTATACCTGAAACAAAGGCCTAACTCTTGTAACGGTCATCATGGTGGCGCATGAGGAGAAGGAGGAGCAGTCCAGCGATTATCCAAAGTCCAGAAGTGTGTACCCATGGGTGACTGGAGGTACATGGCAAATTCCCGTTACAAACTTTAAATTCCGCTCTCATTTGCTGGTGGTGTGGTGAAGTGTGGCCCAATCCAACCCTTGTTCATCTTGATCAGAGTCAGCCTGTCAGCATTTTCAGTTGACAGGCGGGTGCGTTTATCTGTAATGATTCCACCTGCGGCACTAAAAACACGCTCTGACAAAACGCTAGCGGCAGGGCAGGCCAGGACTTCCAAGGCGTAGAGAGCCAATTCATGCCACGTGTCCACCTTGGATACCCAATAATTGTAAGGCACAGAGGAATGTCGGAGTACAGTTGTTCGATCTGCAAGGTACTCCTTGAGCATCTGGGCAAACTTAGGATTTCTTGTGGCACTACCCCGCACCTCAGGGGCTGTGGTACGTGAGGGGCTGAGAAAACTGTCCCACATCTTAAAGACTGTTCCCCTACCTCTGGCGGATTGGACTTGTGCCTCTCTCGGCTGTACGCCTTGGTTGTCCACTGATTCCTGACCTATGCCGCTAGCGTTTTGTGAGGGGAATGCTTTGCCTACTTCCGTGACTATGGCCTTCCGGAACTGCTGCATTTTGGTTGACCTCTCCGCCTCGGGAATAAGAGACATAAAGTTCTCCTTGTAGCGTGGGTCTAACAGTGTTACCAACCAGTAATGATTGTCGGCCAAGATGTTCTTAAAGCGAGGGTCACGAGACAGGCAGCTTACCATAAAGTCAGCCATGTGCGCCAGACTCTTAACAGCCAGGACTTCAGTAGCCTGACCAACACGTTGACTGAACATGCTGTCCTCCTCCTCCTCCTCCTCCTCCTCATCTACCCTGTCCTCTGGCCAGCCACGCTGAACCGAGGATATGACTGGTGTGCATGTCATATCCTCAATTTGGCCGGAGATTTGCTCCATGTCTTCATCCTCCTCCTCGTCATAGTCCTCCACTGCACGTTGTGATGAGACGAGGCTGGGCTGTGTGTTATCACCCACACCCACTACTGTTTCTTGCTGCAACTCATCGCGCTCCGCCTGCAATGCATCATGTTTGGTTTTGAGCAGAGACCGTTTTAGAAGGCAGAGTAGCGGTATGGTGACGCTAATAATGGCGTCATCTTATACCTTTATGATGTTATTGTTTATTCTAAAGCAAACAAGATTTTAGGGTGTATAAAAAGGGAGATTAGATCCGGTGATCCCAACGTATTGTTAACCCTCTATAAATCACTTGAAGATTTCCGCTTCAAAGGCAGTGCCTTGATCTGTGAGGACTCTCTCTGAGTAGCCATGAGGTCTGCATAAGTGTGCTTGGAAGACCTTCGCTGCAGTATGGGCCATTAGATCTTTGACTTGTACCACAACCATAAATCTCGAGTAGTTGTCTACCATCGTAAGTGCATACGTGAGCTCACCTCGATATTCTGCAACAAAACTCCCTTTTTCGATTTCAGTTTCAGCAAACACTCCTCTTCCTGTAGAAAATATTTATCATTACCTAAGACAGTCATTCTAATGCATGACAATATTAAGGCAATTTAGTTAAAACTTGTTTTAACTCACCTTTAAGGGGATTGATGTATTTCATGGTCAATCCAGGTTTGTCAGTGATGGCACTGACATAATGTATGGCGTCTTTTTCGGGCGTTATCCTTTGCCTTTTCATTGTGAAAATCCAGTTGCCTATATCAAAGCAAATTCTACTACTTGTAAAGTATGCAGAAAATGAAATGTAGAACATATAACATCAACTACTTAGGAACGCATCATAGGTTAGTACTTAAAAGGATATTGTCATGTTCTAGTCATAATGCAAGCTGGACATTTTTCATGTTACCCTGTAATCGCCGGCCTGTTCTAATGCTCACAAGCCAAGATATAGGCTCAGCTGCTAAGGCTTCCCTCTGCCTTCTGAATGAAAATTGAATATGTCTGGCTCACTGTGTATATAGCAGGTGCTCAGAAAAAATAAGAGTCAATTCAATAGAAATAGCTCTGGCACACTATAGTGATCAATAACGTAAGAAAAGAACTCTTAGAATGCTGAAAATTCTTTATTTGTGCAAAAGGATAATTCATCCAACGTTTCGAGCTTGTTTTTAGGTCTTTATCAAGGATAAAGTTATCTAAGATCATAAAGGGTTACAAAACCATATAAACACGTAATTAGTACATAGTACAACATAACAGTACAATATATTGCTACTTGAGAGTACAATGGGTCAAATGACCATGATGCACATACAAAAAAATTTTCCAAAGCCATAGTGAAAACATTTGTACTGAGGAAAGAAAATTTCCACATGACCTATCTGGAGAAACATTCTGGATCAAACAACCAAAAATAGTCAAGCAGGTAAATACACACCTATATGGATAACAGGATGATATGTGTTCAATTGTATAGCGTCATTGCCATTAAGGTACAAATGGAAAACTTGCAATCCTATATAGTGAAGGAAATGAACACATATCATATCAAAGAACACAGGAACATGGGTGTGAGAAAAACCTCAATGTTTATACTTTGTTCTTTATAATGGTGTGAACATGTATATGTCTCAGTACCTTATGAACTTGAGAATTCTAGTGAGTAGATGATGAAAGCCTATTCCAGAACTGGAATCGGTAAATAATTGTAGGTGGAATCTAAATGAAAAGATGGTACAAGTGTTATCATGACACGTGGGCTATAACACAATGGACCGTGTGACAAAGAAGAAAGGAGAGAAAGAAGAGGAAGAAAATGGAACTACCTGTAACATTACGTGATAGTCACTGGTAAGTATCACTTGACAATTCAGGTGAAAAAGGATTCCTTTATTAAAGGGTTCTCAGTCGCCTCAGGATCATGAAATACTAGGGTAAATGATATGAGAATGGGTAAGAAGCACCACTAAAGGAAATATGAGATGCAGGACATATATCTATAAACCCCTGAACTACATGATAGAAATAAAAAGAAGAAAAAAGAAAAAAAAGAAGAAAGAAGAAGAACACATAGAATGCGGAAAGAGAATGGGTACAACTACCTGAGTTACTGCAGGGAGGCCCCTGGTAGGTATTGTGAGGGTTAGTGGAATTCCTTCACTGAAGGGTTCTCAGTTGCCTCAGGTTCGTGAAAAATGCTATAGACAAATAATGCCCGGAGAAAAGGGGTTCATATACAGCGAATAATGGTAATACAAGGTACATGTGTCCCATGTAATAGTATAAATATATATATATGCTCTACACCAGAAATAGAAAGTAGTCCCTCTGCCTTCTGTCTAGGTGCCCTGAGTTATGTCCTGTAAACTGTCACAGTGACCTAGACACACATGTGTAGTAGGGGAATATCCCTGCTGAGATGCCAGTGCTAGAGCACTCGTTTGCTGTGGAGTTGAACGCTATGTGAGTAGTTCTTACCTTCAATGAGCAGAAGTCTCTTTTTTCAGATTTCAATATCTCTGTGGGTATCTGGCAGAAATATGGAATACTCTTTACTGCTAAGACCCTGTACACCACTCCCACTAAAGGGGGCTTTACACGCTGCGACATCGCTAATGCGGAGTCGTTGGGGTCACGGAATTTGTGACGCACATCCGGCCGCATTAGCGATGTTGCTGCGTGTGATACCGATGAGCGATTTTGCATCGTTGCAAAAACGTGCAAAATCGCTCATCGGTGACATGGGTCTCCATTCTCGATTATCGTTACTGCAGCAGTAACGATGTAGTTCGTCGCTCCTGCGGTAGCACACATCGCTCCGTGTGACACCGCAGAAACGAGGAACCTCTCCTTACCTGCCTCCCAGCCGCTATGAGGAAGGAAGGAGGTGGGCGGGATGTTCCGGCCACTCATCTCCGCCCCTCCGCTGCTATTGGGCCGTCGCTCAGTGACGTCGCTGTGACGCCGCACGGACCGCCCCCTTAGAAAGGAGGCGGTTCGCCGGACACAGCGACGTCGCCGGGCAGGTAAGTATGTGTGACGGGTCTGGTCGGTGTTGTGCGGCATGGGCAACGATTTGCCCGTGTCGCGCAACAGATGGGGGCAGGTACCCACACTAGCGATATCGGGACCGATATCGCAGTGTGTAAAGTAGCCTTTAGTCACATGACCAAGACTGTATCTGTGTCCCTACAACACACTTGAGACAAATGTGTGTGTGAGCCTGCATTGTGGGGTATATATAATATATTATAGAGCTGGGAAGGATCATTCTAAGCAGTGAGCTGTTCCAGTATTTGTAGGAAAATACCCAGTAGAAGCATCAAACACAGCACCAATACCTCCCATCAGTATTCCACCACAGTGCCATGTAACCCATGCCCTACACTCCCATCTACACCAATATTATACAGGCACAAACTAGTATATCTGACTAAAAGCCCCCAAAATATGAAGAACGGCCTATAGTTGAGTGTGGATATAAAATCTATGTGAGCAGAGCTAGAATAGAAATCACTGATCGCATTGAAGTCATTCTGACCATAAATCACCATGATATCAAGGTGAGGAGTTGTGTGTTACTGCTGGGAGGAAAGGGTTAACAGTGGAATATTAAGGTGCATTTCTGTGTGCAGTGTTACTAGTCAATGTAACAATTCAGTATGAGCTGCTCTTGGTGCCGGGGGAGGGAGATGCTCTCCTGAGCAAGATAGATGGGGAATGAACATGATATCTATATAGTGTAAGGCAGGGGGTCTCAAACCAGGTGATCATGTCTGATCAACTGGTTACATTATGTCTGATTACCTTGTCTAACAGTTTTTTCTCCCCTTTCTTTACCTTCCAGGTTCCCATAGTCACGTGAAATATCCCTGTTGCACTTGATTACGGCTCACTATTCACTATAGGATGTCTTATATCTAACATCACACTCTCACCCATCAGCACTCTATAGGTTTGTATAAGGTATGCGCTTACACATCCGGTCCTCCATAGGTATTTCCACTTATGTAACACTATCCCTATGATCACTCATAACTCATACCCTTGTAGTCAATTACAGCCTCCTCTCTCCCCCCTCCCCTTCTCCCTTTCCATCTATAATTTTGCCAGTACAATATTAGTTTACATTAGGCACACACTCACATATTCCTTTCCTTAGTGATTTATTGTAATTCACATTCACATACAATTCTCTATGCCTGCCCCATTACTACATTCATACCTACTTGACCCTATCCTGATACCCCTTGTCTCACCTTGTTGGTCCCTACACCTGTTATCATGTCCTTTCCTGTGTCTGTCTTGTCACACAACACATTTTAGCATATAACTTGTGCTCCTTATTACCTGTCCTGCCTATTAGAATTATGTCCATTATGTCCATGCATGGCCCAATGAATCAAGTCTGTACTTCATATTCATGGTTTAAGCCTTTGGGTTCCAATGTGCCCAGAGTATATATCCAGAAAGATTCCCTTTCTTTGAGCTTCCTAATTCTATTGCCTCCTCTGCGTATGGCTTGGACATGTTCGATGACTTGGAATCTTAATTGGATCACTGTGTGATTATGCGTCACAAAATGGTGTGGGACTGGTAATAGAATCTGCTTACAATGTATTGTTGACTTGTGTTTAGCTCAAAGAAAGAGAATCTTTCTGGATATGTACTCTGGGCACATTAGAACCCAAGGGCTTAAACCGTGAATATGAAGTAAAGACTTGATTCATTGGGCCGTGCACCATGTCACCAAGTGTCCAATTGCATTGTCCAATGGCTCACAATGGTTATGCGTTTTCATTGGATGGATAATCGAAGCCATGTTTTTTTCCTTTCTGTTGGGTTTGTTGTGTGAGTAGCCTATAGGATTAAGTTGGTTACCGCAGGCAGTGGATTTAACTTCCTGTCTTTGGTCCAGTGGTAGATGGATTGTCTGGTCTATGAGCTGTTATTGGTTTGAATGCAGGTGAATGCCCATGGGCTGCTTATGACTGTGTAAAATAGTATTGATTCATGATGGATTTCAGACTACATGTAGATATCTTCAGTCTTTCTATCCACATCATTTAAATGAACATTATCCATGCAGCTTGAAATCCATCCAATAAGAGAAGCAACCTTGTACAACCAATCTGATAAGGGCACAGTATATCCTAAGGGAAGGTTATGGCTATAAAAGGGGACTTCTTGGAGTCACCAGGTTGTTGATGGATGTTGCATGATCTAGTCTAAGCTCTTAGGAGCTGGCTAGGGGATCAGAACCAGGATGCCTTGTGGACTCGGTCTAGGGACTTTGGCTTCAACTAGAGGATCACTTGGCTACATGGCTTCAATCTAGGGGCTCCAATTCCGATTGGAGATCATAACCGCAATCTAGGGATTTCGACTCCGGCTGCCAGGATTATACCATATCATCATACCAGAGACTACTTAAGGAAGAAACCCAGGTTGGACAATTTTGTCACCTGGCTACAGACTTTGCAGACCTCAGCCAGCTTCCTAAATCTGGCGCTATTCTATTGTCGGTGGGTGCCCGACAAATTACACAGCTATGTAAAATTTTGGTTTATGAAACTTCAAATCCAGTGACTGATTATTATGTTTTCTAATGTCCTGATTTAAAAAAAAAAATAAATATTTTTTTTTAACCATCAAATATTGATTTTGTACAATCCATGTGTGAAGTTACATACAAGTGACATGAACAAGAAAAATACTTATTGTAACCAAAAATATTCACAATTTTATATATAAAATACATTTATTTATTGTACAGTCATTCTGCAACTTTATTAGAAATTTATTCTTGCACTTTTTCCTTTTCTCTAGATCCCCCTTTTCTCTTATAGAAGGCCTGTGGATCTTCTCTGTGAAGCATCCGGCAATCATGTTCACGTTTCATTTACTTTGGTATCGTCGTTCCATCTCCTTGATATTCCGATGAAAACCTTCTTGTTCTTCCCACCAGCACCAAGGTTTTCAGACAAGTAGTCCAAATAGGAATGTAAAAAATGTAACTTCAAATTCATTAGACAACCCAAGGCTTTGAAACGTTTCAGCATGTTCTCCACGATGGACTTAAATTTTGATTCTTTGTTGTTACCTAGAAACGTATTTATTGCTTCTTTCAAAGAGTCCCAAGCCCTTTTTTCAACAGTTTTCATTATTGTTTAAAACACGTCATCCTTCATTCATGGGTTTCTGAATATCCGAACCCACAAAAATGCTTTTGTGCTGCCCCTGTGCCAGCAGCCGCCGTTGGTCGGATCCAGACCTTCTAAGAGAGTGGCTCGACCCGGGGGTCTCGCGGACATGTCGAATAAAAGGAGGAATGTAGGTGTATGGGCTAGGCCGTATTAAGTTTGTGACGCCACCAACGGTGTGTGGTGAGGTGGGACACCACCGCTGCCGTTATGGGATACCCGGGAGAGATGTAGTGGCAGCTGGATGTTAACCCCTCCGTGTGTAGGGATGATTGCCCCGGGGCCCAGTGTCTTTGTGCAGGGTATGGTGATGGCAAGGGCCGGCGCGCCTGAGCAAGCAGGGGGATGTTTGGTTACTCACAGTAAATGAATCACACGAGTCTTTCGGTAAACCAAAGGTGCTGGTGGCCTGCCGCCCCGGCCGGTTGCATTCAGGTCCCCCACCCAGGCTGGTGGTCGCTGTCCTTTACTCTGCACTTGTTTTTGTGTATGGTGGACTGCCTGGTCTGGAACTCAGGAGTCCGCTCCCGGCTGGATATGGCCTAAGGAGCCGTGCCCGCAGGCGCTGGCCCGTGGGATCTAAGGGCCCTGGCGGTGGCCTTATCCCTATCAGTGGGCTGTTGTCTTCTTTGAGGGACTTTAGGTGGGATAGGACCTATAATCCTGCCCTCAATCATTTAATTAGCTAGGCCGCTGTTTTCGGTCCTGGCTTCAGGGTCCTAGGTGACTAGGGTTTCAGGTCGGCTGTGTGTTTCCTAAGTGAGGAAAGGTGTTGTGCGGGGGCCTATCTGTAACTACCTGGTTTTGCCAGGGCATCACACCTTCCTTCAGACTTGATTCTGACAGTCCCTGAAACTTGGTACACAGGTACTTAAACATCTCTCCTTCTTTCAGTAGCGCTTTCACAAACAGCTTCATCAGTCCAAGCTTACAGTGGAGTGGTGGCAAGAGAACTTTAGGTGGGATCAACTAAGCTTTATGCAACAATGTTCTTGAGTCCCGGTTACAAAGATGTTCTTGTTGGCCAATTTTTTTTGCTCCAGTGAAGAGTCCTAACCTGGCTTTCCAATTCACACAAAAAGCATGTGTTCTGCCTTCTTTTACGTAATGCTGTGAATCTCTAGCATACAGCTAAACCCTAGTTCACATTTCAAATAAACAGACTGTGGAGTTCAATAGCCTTGATTTATTAGCTGGTAACGTGAACTTGATTGCAGTATACATGGAATATACAGTGAATATAGGAATATCCAAGATGCAGTTGAAGACAGAATACGGTATATCCAAGATACTGTTTTATACGGGTAAAAACTATAACAAGAAAATGATTACAGTCAGTACAGTGTTAATACAGAGTTAACATAGCATAACAGTACATGAGATGCAGTTCTTACGAGAATGTAGGTGAAAGGTCACTGCATCTGCAATACATAGAAATCTTATCTAGACAAACAAGACAGGGA
Source organism: Anomaloglossus baeobatrachus (assembly GCF_048569485.1). NCBI lineage: Eukaryota > Metazoa > Chordata > Amphibia > Anura > Aromobatidae > Anomaloglossus > Anomaloglossus baeobatrachus. The sequence goes on along the minus strand of NW_027443438.1, from coordinate 21,374 downwards.
TGACACTAAAGGTGTAGAAGTACAATGTACAATGCATTTACTACACTCTTCCATCTAGGATTCTATCACTAACACATGTAATTTGCTTTGCTCACCGGATTACACTAGGCAGGGGTGAATGTACAGAGAGGTAAGTCGGCATGTCCTTTCCTGACAAATCCAAAGAGAAAATGGCTGCAGGCTTCTTCTCAGCTCAGGGAGGCATTCCTTACCCAGAATACATTTAGCTTAAAGGGAAACTCAGCAATTCAAAAGAATAACAATGACCTCTAGGGGTTGTAACAGAAATTTTAATGAATGACTATTAGCAGGCTGCCATGAGGCAGAACAGCATGGGTATTTAATATATCCTCCTTGCTGCCCAAGAAGCAATGAGAACATTTTTAGACCACCACATATTGACCATCCATGCTCCTTGTAGTTAAGTTTCTTGAGAATAAAGTCTAAATTCTCACAGCTTTCTTCCGAGTGCATAGCATGTGTGACGCCCTGGACTAGCCAGGTAGTCACAAACACAAAATCACACACACCCCCTCCCCTGGATAGTCTACATCAGTCACACAAAATCCTTGTTGCCTCCTCCAGGGTCTGATGTCCACACCAGGTGGGGCGGAGCCAGGCGGTTGGCCCCACCCACCGAGGAGTTCACAGGCCTGGAGGCGGGAAAAAGCAGTTAGTTTAGTTTTGTAGTGGAAAGTGAGAGGACAGAAACTGTTAGTGTCTGGGTAGGAGCCCAGGCACTGTCAGCAAGGTCGGCAGACGGTGGTGGCCGTCTGCAGGAGGTGGTACAAGTCAGCTGAACCGTAGGACCGGGGACGGGCGGTGACCCGAAGGGAACTGAACCGGTGAGCGGATCTGTACCAAGCACAAAGGCAGGGCCATTGGACCCTGACCAGGCTAGGAGCCGCCGACAATGGTCAAATCCGATAGTGACCGGAATCCCAGGGGTTCCCTAACACCCAAGACCCGACAGAAGGCAACCGTCCACACCGTGAGGATAAAAAGCCACCGCCATAGGCTAGAGATCCAAGGGCCAGCGCCTGCGGGCAAACGGGCTCCCTCGGTACGTACACCCCAGCCATCCAGCCTCCCCGTACCGCCACCGGGCCCCGGGATCACCAACCCCTACCCACGGAGGGGGAACCAACATCCTAGCTGCTCCCTGCCATCGCTCCCGGGATCCCCGTCACCAGCAGTGGTGGTGCCCATTATCACCACGACCTGTGGGTGACGTCACTAACTATCTCCCCAAACAAACCACCCCCTTTTCACTCGTGGGCGAGGAGCGCTGCTCGAGTCCCCGGATCTGGCCCTCCGCTCGAGCCACCGAGCAGCAGCAGCAGCAGAAGTCCCCGAACCCGAGCGTAGCGTGCGTGGCCCCTCTGCCCGCGACACATGCCCTACACACACTGAAGAATACTTACTGCCATTGAGCAGTAGCACAGCTTTCAGACTTTTTGGATGAAACAATGACGTGTCTCCACTCGCTCACATTGTACTTAATGTTACATTTTCCATCAGCACAGGAACATCGCTTGAATACACTAGAGCACCATCTTCAGAAAAGTATGGAGGGAATCTTTTCAGAATTCTAACCTTTTGGAAACCTATTGTCACGCTCTCCGGGTCCCCTGCTCTGCCCCCCGGCTCACCTGCCACGCTCCCCGGCTTCCCTGCTTCGCTCCCCGGCTCCTCTGGCAGACATCCCCCGCTCCACGGTCTCCAGCCTCCACCACCTGCGGTCCCCAGGCGGCCCGGTCCCCACTCCCGGCGCCCGTCGGCAGCCCTGCTCCAGGCCGGCTCCCCTGCTTCCTATACACCGCTCCCTGCCCTGGCTTCTGGCACCCGGGCCTCGCGCATGCGCATTAGGGCGCGCGCGCGGTCATTGACCCTCTCTTAAAGGGCCAGCGTCCACTGACAGGAAATTGAACACACAGGTACAGGGTATAAAGGGGTTTAATGTCCAAGTGGGCGGGGCCTGTTCTTCGTGTTTCCTAAGCTAGGAGTCAGGTCTCCTTGTGTCTCTGTGATATACTTACCTATCTCTCTTCTAGAGCCGCTCCTGCCTCGCCATCCGGTCCTGCCGATTCCCGAACCCCGAACGCTGACTATCTGCCATCCCGTCAGTCCGTACCATCTCTGATCCCTGTGGTGACCCGTCCTCTCGCTCCATCGGTTCCGGACTCTGCCTGACATCTCGGCCTCCGAACCTGAGCTCCGTCACCCGGACTACCATCAGTGACTCCGTGGTCCCAGGGACTTCTCCATTCCACTCTTTTGCACGGACTGTCCTGCTACCCGTAGTGCTCCGGCTACCGGACCCCTTGCCTTCATTAAGGTGTTCGGCCCAGTGGATCCACCTCCTGGGTCTGCCCGTCCACCTGGCCCTAACACCTATAGAATCAGTGTTTGTGAAAAAACTGTACGTGATGATATTTTTTCAATATTTTTACTGAGTCCAATGATCAAAAGTATGAAAAAAATCACATCTTTCAAAAATTTTTACCCTTGGAAACCTGTGTTATTATTACTATGCACGAGCCCTAAATTGTCTGAAAAACAACAAATATGCTGGTTGGATAGACCTTGACCCAACAATTCAACGGCCACAATTAAGGAGAAAAGTGCTAAGAGAGTTAAATTTGCCCCTGAAATAACCCATGATACGGGCCAAGGAGGGACACACCATTTTGATCCGAAAATAGCCCAACACCATGAGAGACGGGCAAATCCGTGAAAAGACAAAGTTCCAAGCTACAACTGACGCAGGATCTACAGCACATACGCCCATTGTAATTGTTCATGATTTCCGGCCACTACGCATTTCAGCCTTCAGGGACCTGGTAATTCGAATGCTATGTCCAGGAGTAGAGATGAGCGAACCGGTCCCGGTTCGGCTCGAGGTCGGTTCGCCGAACGGAGCTCCCGTTCGAGTTCGGCTCGTCGAACGTTCGACGAACCGAACTCGAGCCAATAGGAAACAATGGCAGGCAATCACAAACACAGTAAAACACCTAGAAAACACCCTCAAAGGTGTCCAAAAGGTGACAAACAACTCACAACACAACACAAACACATGGGAAAGTGACAAGGACATATACTCATGCGAAAACAAAACAGCTGGACAAGGAAAAAGAGGAGGACACACAGATATAGGCATGGCACGCCATTCTAAAATCATGTAAAACACCGCAAGGTGACTCCAAGCGGAGTCTCCCTTTTTTCCAAAAATTGGGCCCCACACACACCCACCCATTCAGTGGCAGCAGTTGTGCCCCAGTTGTACACTTCACAGCTACATTTGCATCAAGCACATTCAAAAATACGCTATTCTTAACCGTCCCCAGGATGACACCGGGGTAGGTAGCAAAGTCTTTCCTGATCCCAGCTCTGTTCATCTTGGCTTCAAGCACATTCAAAAATACGCCATTCTTATCCGTCCCCAGGATGACACCGGGGTAGGTAGATAAAGTTTTTGCTGACCATGACTTGTTCATCTTGGCTTCTTTTAAAAACACAGCAAGCAAGGGTTACTCCAAGCGGAGTCTCCCTTTTTTCCAAAAATTGGGCCACACAGACACCCACCCCATCAGTGGCAGCACTTGGGCCCTAGTTGCAAACAGGATGTTTTGATTTGCATCAAGCACATTCAAAAATACGCCATAATTAACCGTCCCCAGGATGACACCGGGGTAGGTAGCAAAGTCTTTCCTGATCCCAGCTCTGTTCATCTTGGCTTCTTTTAAAAACACAGCAAGCAAGGGTTACTCCAAGCGGAGTCTCCCTTTTTTCCAAAAATTGGGCCACACAGACACCCACCCCATCAGTGGCAGCACTTGGGCCCTAGTTGCAAACAGGATGTTTTGATTTGCATCAAGCACATTCAAAAATACGCCATAATTAACCGTCCCCAGGATGACACCGGGGTAGGTAGCAAAGTCTTTCCTGATCCCAGCTCTGTTCATCTTGGCTTCTTTTAAAAACACAGCAAGCAAGGGTTACTCCAAGCGGAGTCTCCCTTTTTTCCAAAAATTGGGCCACACAGACACCCACCCCATCAGTGGCAGCACTTGGGCCCTAGTTGCAAACAGGATGTTTTGATTTGCATCAAGCACATTCAAAAATACGCCATTCTTATCCGTCCCCAGGATGACACCGGGGTAGGTAGATAAAGTCTTTGCTGACCCATGACTTGTTCATCTTGGCTTCTTTTAAAAACACAGCAAGCAAGGGTTACTCCAAGCGGAGTCTCCCTTTTTTCCAAAAATTGGGCCACACAGACACCCACCCCATCAGTGGCAGCACTTGGGCCCTAGTTGCAAACAGGATGTTTTGATTTGCATCAAGCACATTCCAAAATTCGCCATAATTAACCGTCCCCAGGATGACACCGGGGTAGGTAGCAAAGTCTTTCCTGATCCCAGCTCTGTTCATCTTGGCTTCTTTAAAAACACAGCAAGCAAGGGTTACTCCAAGCGGAGTCTCCCTTTTTTCCAAAAATTGGGCCACACAGACACCCACCCCATCAGTGGCAGCACTTGGGCCCTAGTTGCAAACAGGATGTTTTGATTTGCATCAAGCACATTCAAAAATACGCCATAATTAACCGTCCCCAGGATGACACCGGGGTAGGTAGCAAAGTCTTTCCTGATCCCAGCTCTGTTCATCTTGGCTTCTTTTAAAAACACAGCAAGCAAGGGTTACTCCAAGCGGAGTCTCCCTTTTTTCCAAAAATTGGGCCACACAGACACCCACCCCATCAGTGGCAGCACTTGGGCCCTAGTTGCAAACAGGATGTTTTGATTTGCATCAAGCACATTCAAAAATACGCCATAATTAACCGTCCCCAGGATGACACCGGGGTAGGTAGCAAAGTCTTTCCTGATCCCAGCTCTGTTCATCTTGGCTTCTTTTAAAAACACAGCAAGCAAGGGTTACTCCAAGCGGAGTCTCCCTTTTTTCCAAAAATTGGGCCCCACACACACCCACCCCTTCAGTGGCAGCAGTTGTGCCCCAGTTGTACACTTCACAGCTACATTTGCATCAAGCACATTCAAAAATACGCTATTCTTAACCGTCCCCAGGATGACACCGGGGTAGGTAGCAAAGTCTTTCCTGATCCCAGCTCTGTTCATCTTGGCTTCTTTTAAAAACACAGCAAGCAAGGGTTACTCCAAGCGGAGTCTCCCTTTTTTCCAAAAATTGGGCCACACAGACACCCACCCCATCAGTGGCAGCACTTGGGCCCTAGTTGCAAACAGGATGTTTTGATTTGCATCAAGCACATTCAAAAATACACCATAATTAACCGTCCCCAGGATGACACCGGGGTAGGTAGCAAAGTCTTTCCTGATCCCAGCTCTGTTCATCTTGGCTTCTTTTAAAAACACAGCAAGCAAGGGTTACTCCAAGCGGAGTCTCCCTTTTTTCCAAAAATTGGGCCACACAGACACCCACCCCATCAGTGGCAGCACTTGGGCCCTAGTTGCAAACAGGATGTTTTGATTTGCATCAAGCACATTCAAAAATACGCCATAATTAACCGTCCCCAGGATGACACCGGGGTAGGTAGCAAAGTCTTTCCTGATCCCAGCTCTGTTCATCTTGGCTTCTTTTAAAAACACAGCAAGCAAGGGTTACTCCAAGCGGAGTCTCCCTTTTTTCCAAAAATTGGGCCCCACACACACCCACCCCTTCAGTGGCAGCAGTTGTGCCCCAGTTGTACACTTCACAGCTACATTTGCATCAAGCACATTCAAAAATACGCTATTCTTAACCGTCCCCAGGATGACACCGGGGTAGGTAGCAAAGTCTTTCCTGATCCCAGCTCTGTTCATCTTGGCTTCTTTTAAAAACACAGCAAGCAAGGGTTACTCCAAGCGGAGTCTCCCTTTTTTCCAAAAATTGGGCCACACAGACACCCACCCCATCAGTGGCAGCACTTGGGCCCTAGTTGCAAACAGGATGTTTTGATTTGCATCAAGCACATTCAAAAATACGCCATAATTAACCGTCCCCAGGATGACACCGGGGTAGGTAGCAAAGTCTTTCCTGATCCCAGCTCTGTTCATCTTGGCTTCTTTTAAAAACACAGCAAGCAAGGGTTACTCCAAGCGGAGTCTCCCTTTTTTCCAAAAATTGGGCCCCACACACACCCACCCCTTCAGTGGCAGCAGTTGTGCCCCAGTTGTACACTTCACAGCTACATTTGCATCAAGCACATTCAAAAATACGCTATTCTTAACCGTCCCCAGGATGACACCGGGGTAGGTATGTCCAGGAGTAGAGATGAGCGAACCGGTCCAGGTTCGGCTCGAGGTCGGTTCGCCGAACGGAGCTCCCGTTCGAGTTCGGCTCGTCGAACGTTCGACGAACCGAACTCGAGCCAATAGGAAACAATGGCAGGCAATCACAAACACAGTAAAACACCTAGAAAACACCCTCAAAGGTGTCCAAAAGGTGACAAACAACTCACAACACAACACAAACACATGGGAAAGTGACAAGGACATATACTCATGCGAAAACAAAACAGCTGGACAAGGAAAAAGAGGAGGACACACAGATATAGGCATGGCACGCCATTCTAAAATCATGTAAAACACCGCAAGGTGACTCCAAGAGGAGTCTCCCTTTTTTCCAAAAATTGGGCCCCACACACACCCACCCCTTCAGTGGCAGCAGTTGTGCCCCAGTTGTACACTTCACAGCTACATTTGCATCAAGCACATTCAAAAATACGCTATTCTTAACCGTCCCCAGGATGACACCGGGGTAGGTAGCAAAGTCTTTCCTGATCCCAGCTCTGTTCATCTTGGCTTATTTTAAAAACACAGCAAGCAAGGGTTACTCCAAGCGGAGTCTCCCTTTTTTCCAAAAATTGGGCCACACAGACACCCACCCCATCAGTGGCAGCACTTGGGCCCTAGTTGCAAACAGGATGTTTTGATTTGCATCAAGCAAATTCAAAAATACGCCATAATTAACCGTCCCCAGTATGACACCGGGGTAGGTAGCAAAGTCTTTCCTGATCCCAGCTCTGTTCATCTTGGCTTCTTTTAAAAACACAGCAAGCAAGGGTTACTCCAAGCGGAGTCTCCCTTTTTTCCAAAAATTGGGCCACACAGACACCCACCCCATCAGTACTTTACCCTCCACACCAGTCCCAAGCTGGAAGCACTGCAGCACTGCCTCGGCGAAGCGGCAACAGGCTGTGCTGCAGCTAATCTGCATAGGTGACAAACCCCACAATGCAGAAGAGGTGTGGACAGCTCTAAAACAGCATGCAGATCACTGGCTCACACCTCTGAACCTAAAGCCAGGAAAGGTTGTGTGTGACAATGGCCGGAACCTGGTGGCGGCTTTGAGGCGAGGCCAGCTGACACATGTTCCATGCGTGGCCCATGTGCTCAACCTCGTGGTTCAGCGGTTTCTAAACTCATACCCAGAGCTGTCTGATCTGCTGGTAAAAGTTCGCCGCCTGTCTGCACATTTTCGAAAGTCACCTACTGCTTCAGCCGGCCTTGCCGGCTTTCAGCGTCATTTGCATCTTCCGGCTCACAGACTGGTGTGTGATGTCCCCACGCATTGCTGATATGTGCCCGTTCAAGTGTCTCAGGAATTTTCAACAGATCCGTCCGAAGGTGGATGGCCCCTTATTATGTCACGAGGATGGGTCCTTTTTATCGAGATACCAATTTGTGAGTGTTTTTAGGGCATGTTTGAAGTCGTTGGGGTTAGATCCGAAGTCTTTCGGATTGGGGCAGCGAAGGAGGCCTCTATATGCGGCCTACCGGAGGAGACAGTTAAGCAGATTGGTAGGTGGAAGTCGCAGCGCTTTAAGTCGTATGTACGTCCCCAGGTGGTTGTTGGCAATTGAGAGGAAAAGGGGGGGGTATTAGGGTAGCAATGGGGGGGGTGAGAGTGTGTGTTTTTTGTCAATTTGGTTTGGTGAGGCAATAAAATGGTGTCGTCTGTACATTTTGTATTGCAGAAGCACCCCCCCTTCCTTCCCTGGTCTGGATCCTTGGCCACTCTTATGTGTATTGGGGAGCCCGACGAGCGGACGCGAGATGGAACGGGAGACAGCTAGGTTTTGAGAAGGACCTGGCTCTCGTGCGATGGCTCGGTGTTCGGGGGTTAGGGTGGAACAGGGTGTTGCAGGAGGTGCATAGATACGCCCGGTTGGACAGACCTCCTGACATCTTAGTGTTGCATGCCGGGGGGAATGATTTGGGTGGGCGTCCTTTTCGAATCTTGATAACGGACATCAAACATGATTTGTTACGGTTATGGGTGTCGTTTCCAGGTCTAACGATAGTCTGGTCGGAGATAGTAGCGAGAAAGAGTTGGCAGAAAGCGCGGTCAGTTGACAGGTTGAACAAGGCGCGGGCGAAGGTTAATAGGGCGATCTCGAAGTTTGTTAGTCGGAACGGGGGTATAGCAATACGGCATGTTGAGTTGGAAAGGACGGAAGAGGAATTTTGGTTGGCTGACGGGGTACACCTTAATGCGGTGGGAACTGACTTATGGGCTCTTGGCTTGCAGGGAGGTATTGAGAGGGCCCTTTGCTTGCGGGGGGTCTCAGGCACTTGAAGGGTTTCAAGGTGCCTTCGTTGTGGTGTTGTTTATTGGTGGGTCCTTGAAGTTGGTTTAAAATTGGTTCGGGGATTCATCCGGGTATGGATCCCCTCATTGGCAGAATTGATGGTCCCCTAGTGATTTTGGGGGGGAACCCCGACGGGGTATGTCGGGGCCCCTGGGGGTGTGGTTGGGGTTGACGGAGGATTAACCCTAACCATTTGGTGCTACTGAGTCAGTGTGGGTAACGGCTGGGAGCAAGTTGAGGTTTTTTATTGCTCGGTTATGGGAATCACCAGGGTTTTGGTAGCTTCAAGGACCTTACCACATTGCAAATTTTATTGGTTATGTATTCTTGTTAATAAAATGGCTGCTATGGCCAAAATTATCCAAAGATAAATTTGTGTCTGTGTAATTACTTTTAAATAAGAAATGGGAATGGAGGTGTGGGGTATGAAAGGAAGACCGGAGTCAACAATTCCAGGGTCAAGCATGTTTATTTGCGTAAGCTTCGTTCCAGGGTAGAAAGGGTAAGAGTGCCTTTCAGAATTCGAAGTGGTCGGACTGTACGGACCACCAAGAACTGCAGGAGAGCTTGAACATCTTCCCATGGATGTGCGACATCCTCCCTCATCAGTTACGTAGGTAAGCAGGTTCTCAGCATTGCAGCCCATTTGTTGTCTTAAGTTAGTTAAGCGGGGTTAACTAACCTGTCAGTTCAGCCTCAGGTCTAAAGCAGAGGCCTGGACTCCACTCCTTACTCCTCACTCCACAACTCTCCTTAAAAACAACTGACTCCTTTTTCCTGCCCCGGGGTCTCCAGACCCTTAGGTGGGCGTTTCCTTCCGTCTGGTCCTGCCCACTGGTGTGCCTGTCTTTCCCTGGGGGAGGTGACTAGGGTTTTCTGGTTGGCTTTGTGTGACTTAGGTGAGGGAAGTTGTTATGCGGGGGCCTATGTGTGACTACCTGCAGTGTCAGGGCGTCACATATGTATGTGTGTATGTCTGCTAAAGGAATCCGCACCGTCATATTTACAAACACAAAATTTTGACTCTATGCACAGAAGAGAGTCATGCTATTTACATGATTTGTGTTTTTTTACCTTTTAAAACTATCATTAAATGTTAAGTTTTAGTTAGGGATTTATGCTTCTGTCTGTCTCTCTCCCAGTCTCTGTCATCTGTCTGTCTCTGTGTGTCTCTATCTCTATCCATGTCTCTCTGTCTCTCTATCTCTGTCTGTCTCTCTGTGTCTGTCTGTCTTTCTCTCTTTGTGGCTGTCTGTTTCTATGTCTGTCTGTCTCTTTTCCAGGTCTGTCTCTTTTCCAGGTCTGTCTCTTTCCCTGTCTGTCTGTCTCTTCCCCTGTCTGTCTCTTCCCCTGTCTGTCTCTTCCCCTGTCTGTCTCTGTATTTCTTTGTCTGTCTCTGTCTGTCTCTTCCCCTGTCTGTCTCTTTCCCTGTCTCTCTCTGCCTGTCTCTCTTTGTCTCTCTCTGTCTGACTCATTCCCCGTTTGTCTCTTTCCCTGTCTATCTCTGTATTTCTTTGTCTGTCTCTATCTGTCTGTCTCTCTCTGTCTGTCTCTTCCCCTGTCTGTCTGTTTCCCTGTCGGTCTGCCTTTTCTCCTGCCTGTCTCTGTATGTTTGTCTTTGTCTGTTTCCCTATCTGCCTCTGTCTCTTTCTCTGTCTCTGTCTGTCTGCCTTTTTTCCCTGTCTATCTCTGTCTGTCTCTTTCCCTGTCTGCCTCTGTCTGTTTGTCTCTGTCTCTTTCCCTGTCTGTCTATGCCTATCTGTCTCTGTCTGTTTGTCTCTCAGTCTGTGTCTGTCTCTCTCTATCTGTCTCCCCACTGACATCATATTATCTCACACATAAGCTTCTTATACTATGAATGTCCTTTGTTCCTATAGCAACCAATCACAGCTGCTATTAATAACTTGCAGCTCCCACCTCCATTCAGTTTAATGGAGGCAGGTTTTTTGGAGAGTAACTGTAAAGGTTAAATATTCCTGTTAAAACATAGTCTACAACGTTCCCTGAGTCACATGAGGTGTCTGCAAAATTTTGTGTTTGTAAATATGACGGTGCGGATTCCTTTAGCAGACATACACACATACATATGTGACGCCCTGACACTGCAGATAGTCACACATAGGCCCCCGCATAACAACTTCCCTCACCTAAGTCACACAAAGCCAACCAGAAAACCCTAGTCACCTCCCCTAGGGAAAGACAGGCACACCAGTGGGCAGGACCAGACGGAAGGAAACGCCCACCTAGGGGTCTGGAGACCCCGGGGCAGGAAAAAGGAGTCAGTTGTTTTTAAGGAGAGTTGTGGAGTGAGGAGTAAGGAGTGGAGTCCAGGCCTCTGCTTTAGACCTGAGGCTGAACTGACAGGTTAGTTAACCCCGCTTAACTAACTTAAGACAACAAATGGGCTGCAATGCTGAGAACCTGCTTACCTACGTAACTGATGAGGGAGGATGTCGCAAATCCATGGGAAGATGTTCAAGCTCTCCTGCAGTTCTTGGTGGTCCGTACAGTCTGACCACTTCGAATTCTGAAAGGCACTCTTACCCTTTCTACCCTGGAACGAAGCTTACGCAAATAAACATGCTTGACCCTGGAATTGTTGACTCCGGTCTTCCTTTCATACCCCACACCTCCATTCCCATTTCTTATTTAAAAGTAATTACACAGACACAAATTTATCTTTGGATAATTTTGGCCATAGCAGCCATTTTATTAACAAGAATACATAACCAATTAAATTTGCAATGTGGTAAGGTCCTTGAAGCTACCAAAACCCTGGTGATTCCCATAACCGAGCAATAAAAAACCTCAACTTGCTCCCAGCCGTTACCCACACTGGCTCAGGAGCACCAAATTATAAGGGTTAATCCTCCGTCAACCCCAACCACACCCCCAGGGGCCCCGACATACCCCGTCGGGGTTCCCCCCCAAAATCACCAGGGGACCATCAATTCTGCCAATGAGGGGATCCATACCCGGATGAATCCCCGAACCAATTTTAAACCAACTTCAAGGACCCACCAATAAACAACACCACAACGAAGGCACCTTGAAACCCTTCAAGTGCCTGAGACCCCCCGCAAGCAAAGGGCCCTCTCAATACCTCCCTGCAAGCCAAGAGCCCATAAGTCAGTTCCCACCGCATTAAGGTGTACCCCGTCAGCCAACCAAAATTCCTCTTCCGTCCTTTCCAACTCAACATGCCGTATTGCTATACCCCCGTTCCGACTAACAAACTTCGAGATCGCCCTATTAACCTTCGCCCGCGCCTTGTTCAACCTGTCAACTGACCGCGCTTTCTGCCAACTCTTTCTCGCTACTATCTCTGACCAGACTATCGTTAGACCTGGAAACGACGCCCATAACCGTAACAAATCATGTTTGATGTCCTTTATCAAGATTCGAAAAGGACGCCCACCCAAATCATTCCCCCCGGCATGCAACACTAAGATGTCAGGAGGTCTGTCCAACCGGGCGTATCTATGCACCTCCTGCACCCTAACCCCCGAACACCGAGCCATCGCACGAGAGCCAGGTCCTTCTCAAAACCTAGCTGTCTCCAGTTCCATCTCGCGTCCGCTCGTCGGGCTCCCCAATACACATAAGAGTGGCCAAGGATCCAGACCAGGGAAGGAAGGGGGGGTGCTTCTGCAATACAAAATGTACAGACGACACCATTTTATTGCCTCACCAAACCAAATTGACAAAAAACACACACTCTCACCCCCCCCATTGCTACCCTAATACCCTAATACCCCCCCCTTTTCCCCTCAATTGCCAACAACCACCTGGGGACGTACATACGACTTAAAGCGCTGCGACTTCCACCTACCAATCTGCTTAACTGTCTCCTCCGGTAGGCCGCATATAGAGGCCTCCGTCGCTGCCCCAATCCGAAAGACTTCGGATCTAACCCCAACGACTTCAAACATGCCCTAAAAACACTCACAAATTGGTATCTCGATAAAAAGATATATGTAATAAGGGGCCATCCACCTTCGGACGGATCTGTTGAAAATTCCCGAGACACTTGAACGGGCACATATCAGATGCCACAACCATCCCCAAACGGACTAGTCTACCCACACCTCTCTGATCAGTTTTCGATTTCCTAATCCAAAATTCAACTCCGTTTTCCACTGACATAATGTCACCCCAATCCAAGTCCCCGGGGAACGCCTTACTGGGCGATACCAACTCCCCAACCCGCAGGGCTCCAAAAAACGCCAAAGAAAAGGCTAACTTAAACAAACTCACCTCAAACGGAGATAGACAAACCCCCCACAACGCCCTACCCAGCCGGGTAGGGACCCAGCCCAGCCCAGCTGGGACCCAGTTTGAGCGAGGAACGGAACAAGTCCTTCCCACACCAAGGTTTGCAGGCCCTACCTCAGTCAGGGTTTCACCCACACTCTACAGCTCCGGAATGTCATGCTCTTCAGCCTCCTCCTCCTCCTGCGCATCCTCATCCACTTTACCCTCCACACCAGTCCCAAGCTGGAAGCACTGCAGCACTGCCTCGGCGAAGCGGCAACAGGCTGTGCTGCAGCTAATCTGCATAGGTGACAAACCCCACAATGCAGAAGAGGTGTGGACAGCTCTAAAACAGCATGCAGATCACTGGCTCACACCTCTGAACCTAAAGCCAGGAAAGGTTGTGTGTGACAATGGCCGGAACCTGGTGGCGGCTTTGAGGCGAGGCCAGCTGACACATGTTCCATGCGTGGCCCATGTGCTCAACCTCGTGGTTCAGCGGTTTCTAAACTCATACCCAGAGCTGTCTGATCTGCTGGTAAAAGTTCGCCGCCTGTCTGCACATTTTCGAAAGTCACCTACTGCTTCAGCCGGCCTTGCCGGCTTTCAGCGTCATTTGCATCTTCCGGCTCACAGACTGGTGTGTGATGTCCCCACGCATTGGAATTCAACTCTGCACATGTTGATCAGGATATGTGAGCAGAAGAGGGCAGTTGTTGAGTACCTGCATCACCTAAGCCATCGGGAAATGGGTCAAACTCCACACATAACACCTGAGGAGTGGAGATGGATGTCCGACCTATGTACCATCCTCCAAAACTTTGAGGACTCCACCAAGATGGTGAGCGGCGATGACGCCATTATTAGCGTCACCATACCGCTTCTCTGCCTTCTAAAACGGTCTCTGCTCAAAACCAAACATGATGCATTGCAGGCGGAACACGATGAGTTGGAGCAAGAAACAGTAGTGGGTGTGGGTGATAACACACAGCCCAGCCTCGTCTCATCACAACGTGCAGTGGAGGACTATGACGAGGAGGAAGATGAAGACATGGAGCAACTCTCCGACCAAATTGAGGATATGACATGCATACCAGTCATATGCTCAGTTCAGCGTGGCTGGCCAGAGGACAGGGTAGATGAGGAGGAGGAGGAGGAGAAGGAGGAGGACAGCATGTTCAGTCATCGTGTTGGTCTGGATATTGAAGTGATGGCTGTTAAGAGTCTGGCGCACATGGATGACTTTATGGTAAGCTGCCTGTCTCGTGACCCTCGCGTTAAGAACATCTTGGCCGACAATCATTACTGGTTGGTAACACTGTTAGACCCACGCTACAAGGAGAACTTTATGTCTCTTATTCCCGAGGCGGAGAGGTCAGCCAAAATGCAGCAGTTCTGGAAGGCCATAGTCACGGAAGTAGGCAAAGCATTCCCTTCACAAAACGCTAGCGTCATAATTGTAACACTATTAGTTAAAAGAAAGGGATAAACTGTAAAAAAAACAAAATAAGGCATAACTTTTTTTTAACATCAATTTTTTTTTTTTAGATTTAACCAAAGAATGTGCACATTTGTTATAATAAACAAGTGAAAAATGTTGAAAATCAGTCATCCAAAGGTGTGTGAAAAAAAAATATATATATGGTACCAATAAAAATGTCACTTTGTCCTGCAAAGAATGCAGCCCCCCACATTATTTTTTTCCTCTGTGCGGCCCATACACCCAGCCGAGTTTGAGACCCCCTGCCTTACACTATATAGATATCATGTTCATTCCCCATCTATCTTGCTCAGGAGAGCATCTCCCTCCCCCGGCACCAAGAGCAGCTCATACTGAATTGTTACAATGACTACATTGACACCCCCATACTTTGCACTGACGAGGGGCAAGCACCCCGAAACACCGTGTCTGCAAATTGGGATTCTGATCTGGCTTATATATCCTGAGTCATATTGCAATGGATTGTTGAAAATCCACTTGTGACTTTTAGGATCGCTACTTCCAATAGGTGGCGCTGTGCTAGAGTTTGTCTCCTTTACTGGAGAGACAATTTGTACATTGACTAGTAACACTGCACACAGAAATGCACCTTAATATTCCACTGTTAACCCTTTCCTCCCAGCAGTAACACACAACTCCTCACCTTGATATCATGGTGATTTATGGTCAGAATGACTTCAATGCGATCAGTGATTTCTATTCTAGCTCTGCTCACATAGATTTTATATCCACACTCAACTATAGGCCGTTCTTCATATTTTGGGGGTTTTTAGTCAGATATACTAGTTTGTGCCTGTATAGTATTGGTGTAGATGGGAGTGTAGGGCATGGGTTACATGGCACTGTGGTGGGATACTGATGGGAGGTATTGGTGCTGTGTTTGAGGCTTCTACTGGGTATTTTCCTACAAATACTGGAACAGCTCACTGCTTAGAATGATCCTTCCCAGCTCTATAATATATTATATATACCCCACAATGCAGGCTCACACACACATTTGTCTCAAGTGTGTTGTAGGGACACAGATACAGTCTTGGTCATGTGACTAAAGGCTACTTTACACACTGCGATATCGGTCCTGATATCGCTAGTGTGGGTACCCGCCCCCATCTGTTGCGCGACACGGGCAAATTGCTGCCCATGCTGCACAACACCGAACAGAACCAGTCACACATACTTACCTGCCCGGCGACGTCGCTGTGACCGGCGAACCGCCTCCTTTCTAAGGGGGCGGTTCGTGCGGCGTCACAGCAACGTCACTGAGCGACCGCCCAATAGCAGTGGAGGGGCGGAGATGAGTGGCCGGAACATCCCGCCCACCTCCTTCCTTCCTCATAGCGGCTTTGAGGCAGGTAAGGAGAGGTTCCTCGTTTCTGCGGTGTCACACGGAGCAATGTGTGCTGCCGCAGGAGCGACGAACTACATCGTTACTGCTGCAGTAACGATAATCGAGAATGGAGACCCATGTCACCGATGAGCGATTTTGCACGTTTTTGCAACGATGCAAAATCGCTCATCGGTGTCACACGCAGCAACATCGCTAATGCGGCCGGATGTGCGTCACAAATTCCGTGACCCCAACGACTCCGCATTAGCGATGTCGCAGCGTGTAAAGCCCCCTTTAGTGGGAGTGGTGTACAGGGTCTTAGCAGTAAAGAGTATTCCATATTTCTGCCAGATACCCACAGAGATATTGAAATCTGAAAAAAGAGACTTCTGCTCATTGAAGGTAAGAACTGCTCACATAGCGTTCAACTCCACAGCAAACGTGTGCTCTAGCACTGGCATCTCAGCAGGGATATTCCCCTACTACACATGTGTGTCTGGGTCGCTGTGACAGTTTACAGGACATAACTCAGGGCACCTAGACAGAAGGCAGAGGGACTACTTTCTATTTCTGGTGTAGATCTTAGTACAATATATATATATATACTATTACATGTGACACATGTACCTTGTATTACCATTATTTGCTGTATATGAACCCCTTTTCTCCGGGCATTATTTGTCTATAGCATTTTTCACGAACCTGAGGCAACTGAGAACCCTTCAGTGAAGGAATTCCACTAACCCTCACAATACCAACCAGGGGCCTCCCTGCAGTAACTCAGGTAGTTGTACCCATTCTCTTTCCGCATTCTATGTGTTCTTCTTCTTTCTTCTTTTTTTTCTTTTTTCTTCTTTTTATTTCTATCATGTAGTTCAGGGGTTTATAGATATATGTCCTGCATCTCATATTTCCTTTAGTGGTGCTTCTTACCCATTCTCATATCATTTACCCTAGTATTTCATGATCCTGAGGCGACTGAGAACCCTTTAATAAAGGAATCCTTTTTCACTTGAATTGTCAAGTGATACTTACCAGTGACTATCACGTAATGTTACAGGTAGTTGCATTTTCTTCCTCTTCTTTCTCTCCTTTCTTCTTTGTCACACGGTCCATTGTGTTATAGCCCACGTGTCATGATAACACTTGTACCATCTTTTCATTTAGATTCCACCTACAATTATTTACCGATTCCAGTTCTGAAATAGGCTTTCATCATCTACTCACTAGAATTCTCAAGTGCATAAGGTACTGAGACATATACATGTTCACACCATTATAAAGAACAAAGTATAAACATTGAGGTTTTTCTCACACCCATGTTCCTGTGTTCTTTGATATGATATGTGTTCATTTCCTTCACTATATAGGATTGCAAGTTTTCCATTTGTACCTTAATGGCAATGACGCTATACAATTGAACACATATCATCCTGTTATCCATATAGGTGTGTATTTACCTGCTTGACTATTTTTGGTTGTTTGATCCAGAATGTTTCTCCAGATAGGTCATGTGGAAATTTTCTTTCCTCAGTACAAATGTTTTCACTATGGCTTTGGAAAAATTTTTTGTATGTGCATCATGGTTATTTGACCCATTGTACTCTCAAGTAGCAATATATTGTACTGTTATGTTGTACTATGTACTAATTACGTGTTTATATGGTTTTGTAACCCTTTATGATCTTAGATAACTTTATCCTTGATAAAGACCTAAAAACAAGGTCGAAACGTTGGATGAATTATCCTTTTGCACAAATAAAGAATTTTCAGCATTCCAAGAGTTCTTTTCTTACGTTATTGATCACTAAAGTGTGCCAGAGCTATTTCTATTGAATTGACTCTTATTTTTTCTGAGCACCTGCTATATACACAGTGAGCCAGACATATTCAAGTTTCATTCAGAAGGCAGAGGGAAGCCTTAGCAGCTGAGCCTATATCTTGGCTTGTGAGCATTAGAACAGGCCGGCGATTACAGGGTAACATGAAAAATGTCCAGCTTGCATTATGACTAGAACATGACAATATCCTTTTAAGTACTAACCTATGATGCGTTCCTAAGCAGTTGATGTTATATGTTCTACATTTCATTTTCTGCATACTTTACAAGTAGTAGAATTTGCTTTGATATAGGCAACTGGATTTTCACAATGAAAAGGCAAAGGATAACGCCCGAAAAAGACGCCATACATTATGTCAGTGCCATCACTGACAAACCTGGATTGACCATGAAATACATCAATCCCCTTAAAGGTGAGTTAAAACAAGTTTTAACTAAATTGCCTTAATATTGTCATGCATTAGAATGACTGTCTTAGGTAATGATAAATATTTTCTACAGGAAGAGGAGTGTTTGCTGAAACTGAAATCGAAAAAGGGAGTTTTGTTGCAGAATATCGAGGCGAGCTCACGTATGCACTTACGATGGTAGACAACTACTCGAGATTTATGGTTGTGGTACAAGTCAAAGATCTAATGGCCCATACTGCAGCGAAGGTCTTCCAAGCACACTTATGCAGACCTCATGGCTACTCAGAGAGAGTCCTCACAGATCAAGGCACTGCCTTTGAAGCGGAAATCTTCAAGGACTTCTGCAGCTTTTACCGATGCAGGAAGATGCGCACTACACCCTACCATGCTCAAACCAATGGTTATCAACCTGCTCAGGACTTTACCCCATATTCCAGATGTGGCCTTACAAGTGATTTATAGAGGGTTAACAATACGTTGGGATCACCGGATCTAATCTCCCTTTTTATACACCCTAAAATCTTGTTTGCTTTAGAATAAACAATAACATCATAAAGGTATAGCAGTACCGTTTCAAAGTTTCGGTGTCCCAAGCAGCATTCCATCAGCCTCTGGAAGGTTCCTGGCAAATTGCACAGCTCGAAGGGCATGCTTTTGAACTCGCAGAGACCCATCGGGGTGGCAAAGGCGGTCTTCTCCCGGTCTGCCTCAGCAACGGACACTTGCCAATAGCGACTAGTGAGATCAAGGGTAGAAAAATAATTTGCAGTTCTCAATGCAGCTAGCTATTCCTCAATACAGGGGAGTGGTGCTGTCCTTCTTCTTTAACAGGACCAACGGAGCTGCCCAGAGGCTACAACTGTCACGGATAACCCCAGCCTCCTTCATGTTGCTCAACATGTCCTTGGTACACTGGTAATGTGCAGGTAGTTTTGGCTTATATCTCTCTTTGATGGGTGGGTGTGCACTTGTGGGGATGTAGTGTTTGACCCCTTTTATTCTTCAAAAGTCTAGCGGATGTTTGCTGAAGACTTGCTCGTATTCTTGCACTAGCCTGTAGACCCCCTTCTTGTGATGTGAAGGTGTGGAGTCAGTGCCTACGTGTAATTCCTTACACCACTCCTCTGGCTGACTTGGTGAGCTGTCACTGAATGGGTGGGCTGAAGCAATGGTGGATGCTGCTGTTTGGATAGCATGTGTATCTACTGAGAACAGCTTATCAATGGTGGCAAATCGGAGCAGCTTAATCTCTTGCTCTCCGCAGTTCAACACTCTCATGGGCACTCTTCCCTTCCATATTAATGAATAAAACTATGATGTAAATAGCATATAGATACCCCACAAATGCAGATAAAAGTAGGTTATGGGAAAAGGGGGAAGAGAGAAACAGGAAAATAGTGGAATAAAGTATACCTTCCAGGTGGGAGAGGAAATGGCAGCACAGCCAGTGGAGGTGAAGCAAGGGGAGCCTGCAACTAAAGAGTTGAGAGCGTTATCACATGGTGACTGAGCCTGATTGTAACGGGAGCATAGAGGTGCCGATCCTGTCTTACCTGCGTTGGTGTAGAAGTGGGTGTCCTGTGGTGGAGTCAGCTGTGTGCAGTGGTGGCCGTGGGTTCTTTTATGTGCGACCGTAGTAATAGCTGCGCCCACTTCCTGTATGGGAGTGGAATGCAGTGAGGCTAATGGAACGCACGCCTGCGCATTTGTGTTTAACGTCGCGCATGTGCAGAACGGAGAAAAGGCTGCGCTCACTTCCTAATGAAAGGGAGTGAGACGCAGCTGGGAAGGGAAGGGAAAAGATTAGGGTTTGGGGATGATGAAAGGGCTTTCTACGGGCAAGGATGGCAAAGGGTGGCAGTGACGGAAAGTCAGGCAGCCTGTCCTGTCCTGTCCTGTCCGTCCGTCTTTTTGTATCATGAATTGGAAAGACTGCAAGGGGGAGGGGAGGTGCTTGGAGGAGGAGGAGTTATTCAGATTAATTGCAGTGGGCGGCGGCTGCAAAAAGCATCATTCTTCTTGTTTTTGCTCTGCAAAACAGCCTTTTCAAGGGTTGGCTTGGGTGACAAAATGTCTTCTGTAGGCGTGGGTTTGTCTCCCTCTCCCTAAGATGTGTCCGGTATAGGCCAGGGTGCCACTCAAGGCCGTAACCAATTCGGGTTATAGCTTCTCAGCCTTTTGGCTAAGATCAAGTGTAGTTTCGGAGGACGCTACCTTGGTCGGTACTGGAAGGTGCCTGGGATTGCACGTCTGCCGGCCTTGAGGAAGTGTGTGCGCCTTCTGGTGACACATAGCCCTCTTGTGCCTGGACGGTTCCCAGGCAACGGGAGGCGATCACCTTTGTTATTTTGAAGTCCTACTGATAAACAGAAAAAAAAAAAAATTAAATCTGTTCTTATCAGTTTAATATCTGATACGTCCCCTCTCTGGGGACCATATATTAAATGGATTTTTAGAACAAGGAGATGGAAAAAATCTTGCTCTGTCCACTCCACGCATTGACCTGGTATTGCAGTACCTCCAGGACCGGTGCACCCCTTCTTAACCCAGTTTCCAAAAGCAGAACTCAATTCACCTGATTCAAATGAGCCCCATTAGTGAATTGAAAGAAAGCAAAAACTTTATATGCACCTCAATTTGGCCAATTCACTTTTCACACTTTCACCCTTTTTTTTATCTTTCACACCTTTTACTTGCTTTATTGATGCAAAAGCTGTGCCAAATAGCAAACTCATCTCCACTCAACTTGACCAACTCTGCTATGTCCCGTGCAGTATCTTATTCTCAGTCTTATCTAGATCATTTGCAATTGAATAGAATAGATCCCTTTTGGACACATTGGATTCAGCTGCTGCAGTGACTGCAGGTGTTAGAAGATGCAGACTTGGCATCAGGTGCTGTCTATCAGATTCCACTCCAATTAAAGCTTCCATTGTTTTTCGGTGTTTTCTTTGAGCAATGATGATGTCTTTAGTGATCTGTTGGCTCCCTCTCCTGGAGGAAGAGTTTGCTTGCTCTTGGACTTTCAAAAAGAGAGGTCATGATAGACATTTAGCTTCTGAGCCCAATTGGGGACAGTCATGGGTGATGAATGTTTTGCAACCTGCTGCGAAGCCTGATACCGCAATATAAGGAACGTCAAATACTAAGAATGGGCGGCCTATGAAAGAATTAGTACTTTCATTAAGCATACTTAAACGGTTAATTGGGAATAGACAAACTGTAAAAAGCCCTCTGAGAAAGCCCCTCTCTAACCTTTGTTAGTAAGCTTTTCTGTAGTCTGCCTGTTGATGTATTTTCCGTTTGAACAGTGCACAACATGAAGTGACGGAACACTGGCTTGTCACAATGTCCCCCGCTGACATCACGATAGCGCTGCTGCCTAGAAAGCCAGCTGCGCAGCAGAAGTTGCTCTTTGGGTGGGATGGTGGGCT
>NW_027443437.1:0-45593 GCF_048569485.1 Anomaloglossus baeobatrachus | reverse complement strand
GCTGCTGCAGTGACCACAGGTGTGATAACATCTAGAATTGGCATCTGGTGCGATCTCTCCGCTTCCACTCCAAAGAAAGTTACCTGTTTATTCCTATCATGCATTGGTTTTTGGGGTTTTCTTTGAGTAATGATGATCTCTTTAGTAGTCTGTTGGCGCCCTCTCCTGGAGGAATAGTTTGCTTGCTCTTGGACATTCTAAAAGAGAGGTCATGATAGACATTGAGCTTCTGAGCTCAATTGGGGACAGTCATGGGTGATGAATGTTTGCAACCTACTGCGAAGCCTCATACCGCAATATAAGGAACGTCAAATACTAAGAAAGGGCGGCCTATGAAAGAATTACTACTTTCAATAAGTACACTTAAACGGCTAATTGGGAATAGAAAAACTGTAAAAAGCCCTCTGAGAAAGCCCCCCTCTAACCTTTGATAGTAAGCTTTTCTGTAGTCTGCCTGTTGATGTATTTTCCGTTTGAACTGTGCACAACATGAAGAGACGGAACACTGGCGGCTTGTCACAATGCCCCCCGATGACATCACAATAGCGCTGCTGCCTAGAAAACAAGCTGCGCAGAAGAAGTTGTTCTTTGGGTGGGAGGGTGGGCTAGTGGAAGGAGGGGGCAATCTCTTTTTTTCCCGGGTGGTAGGGGGATGACAGGAGAAGGGAAGCGGGTGGTGAGAAAGGTACAGAGGGCAGGGTTTGGGGGCTGGGAAGGAAAGGGAAAAGATTAGGGTTTGGGGATGATGAAAGGGCTTTCTACGGGTAAGGATGGCAAAGGGTGGCAGTGACGGAAAGTCAGGCAACCTGTCCTGTCCGTCTTTTTGTATCGTGAATTGGAAAGACTGCAAGGGGGAGGGGAGTTGCTTGCGCCCTAAAGGAGGAGTTATTCAGATTCATTGCAGTGGGCGGCGGCTGCAAAACGCACCATTCTTCTTGTTTTGGCTCTGCAAAGCAGCCTTTTCAAGGGTTGGCTTGGGTGACAAAATGTCTTGTGTAGGCGTGGGTTTGTCTCCCTCTCGCTCTCTCTCCCTAAGATGTGTCCGGCATAGGCCAGGGTGCCACTCGAGGCCCAAACCAATTCTGGTTATCGCTTCTCGGCCTTTTGGCTAAGATCAAGTGTAGTATCTGTTCTTATCAGTTTAATATCTGATACGTCCCCTATCTGGGGACCATATATTAAATGGATTTTTAGAACAGGGAGATGGAAAAAGAGCTTGCTCTGTCCACTCCACGCATTGACCTGGTATTGCAGTACCTCCAGGAACGGTGCACCCCTTCTTAACCCAGTTTCCAAAAGCAGAACTCAATTCACCTGATTCATATTAGCCCGATTTAATGAATTGGAAGAAAGCATACGTCTTCATATGCACCTCAATTTGGCCCATTCACTTTTCACACTTCCTCCTTTTGTTTTTTATCTTTCACACTTTTGACTTTCTTTATTCATCCAAATAGCAAACTCATCACCACTCAACCTGACCAACTCGGCTATGTCCCCGTGCTGCAGTTCTCTGTCTTATCTAGATCATTTGCAATTGAATGGAATAGATCCCTTTTGGACAAAGTGGATTCACCTGCTGCTGCAGTGACCACAGGTGTGATAACATCTAGAATTGGCATCTGGTGCGATCTCTCCGCTTCCACTCCAAAGAAAGTTACCTGTTTATTCCTATCATGCATTGGTTTTTGGGGTTTTCTTTGAGTAATGATGATCTCTTTAGTAGTCTGTTGGCGCCCTCTCCTGGAGGAATAGTTTGCTTGCTCTTGGACATTCTAAAAGAGAGGTCATGATAGACATTGAGCTTCTGAGCTCAATTGGGGACAGTCATGGGTGATGAATGTTTGCAACCTACTGCGAAGCCTCATACCGCAATATAAGGAACGTCAAATACTAAGAAAGGGCGGCCTATGAAAGAATTACTACTTTCAATAAGTACACTTAAACGGCTAATTGGGAATAGAAAAACTGTAAAAAGCCCTCTGAGAAAGCCCCCCTCTAACCTTTGATAGTAAGCTTTTCTGTAGTCTGCCTGTTGATGTATTTTCCGTTTGAACTGTGCACAACATGAAGAGACGGAACACTGGCGGCTTGTCACAATGCCCCCCGATGACATCACAATAGCGCTGCTGCCTAGAAAACAAGCTGCGCAGAAGAAGTTGTTCTTTGGGTGGGAGGGTGGGCTAGTGGAAGGAGGGGGCAATCTCTTTTTTTCCCGGGTGGTAGGGGGATGACAGGAGAAGGGAAGCGGGTGGTGAGAAAGGTACAGAGGGCAGGGTTTGGGGGCTGGGAAGGAAAGGGAAAAGATTAGGGTTTGGGGATGATGAAAGGGCTTTCTACGGGTAAGGATGGCAAAGGGTGGCAGTGACGGAAAGTCAGGCAACCTGTCCTGTCCGTCTTTTTGTATCGTGAATTGGAAAGACTGCAAGGGGGAGGGGAGTTGCTTGCGCCCTAAAGGAGGAGTTATTCAGATTCATTGCAGTGGGCGGCGGCTGCAAAACGCACCATTCTTCTTGTTTTGGCTCTGCAAAGCAGCCTTTTCAAGGGTTGGCTTGGGTGACAAAATGTCTTGTGTAGGCGTGGGTTTGTCTCCCTCTCGCTCTCTCTCCCTAAGATGTGTCCGGCATAGGCCAGGGTGCCACTCGAGGCCCAAACCAATTCTGGTTATCGCTTCTCGGCCTTTTGGCTAAGATCAAGTGTAGTATCTGTTCTTATCAGTTTAATATCTGATACGTCCCCTATCTGGGGACCATATATTAAATGGATTTTTAGAACAGGGAGATGGAAAAAGAGCTTGCTCTGTCCACTCCACGCATTGACCTGGTATTGCAGTACCTCCAGGAACGGTGCACCCCTTCTTAACCCAGTTTCCAAAAGCAGAACTCAATTCACCTGATTCATATTAGCCCGATTTAATGAATTGGAAGAAAGCATACGTCTTCATATGCACCTCAATTTGGCCCATTCACTTTTCACACTTCCTCCTTTTGTTTTTTATCTTTCACACTTTTGACTTTCTTTATTCATCCAAATAGCAAACTCATCACCACTCAACCTGACCAACTCGGCTATGTCCCCGTGCTGCAGTTCTCTGTCTTATCTAGATCATTTGCAATTGAATGGAATAGATCCCTTTTGGACAAAGTGGATTCACCTGCTGCTGCAGTGACCACAGGTGTGATAACATCTAGAATTGGCATCTGGTGCGATCTCTCCGCTTCCACTCCAAAGAAAGTTACCTGTTTATTCCTATCATGCATTGGTTTTTGGGGTTTTCTTTGAGTAATGATGATCTCTTTAGTAGTCTGTTGGCGCCCTCTCCTGGAGGAATAGTTTGCTTGCTCTTGGACATTCTAAAAGAGAGGTCATGATAGACATTGAGCTTCTGAGCTCAATTGGGGACAGTCATGGGTGATGAATGTTTGCAACCTACTGCGAAGCCTCATACCGCAATATAAGGAACGTCAAATACTAAGAAAGGGCGGCCTATGAAAGAATTACTACTTTCAATAAGTACACTTAAACGGCTAATTGGGAATAGAAAAACTGTAAAAAGCCCTCTGAGAAAGCCCCCCTCTAACCTTTGATAGTAAGCTTTTCTGTAGTCTGCCTGTTGATGTATTTTCCGTTTGAACTGTGCACAACATGAAGAGACGGAACACTGGCGGCTTGTCACAATGCCCCCCGATGACATCACAATAGCGCTGCTGCCTAGAAAACAAGCTGCGCAGAAGAAGTTGTTCTTTGGATGGGAGGGTGGGCTAGTGGAAGGAGGGGGCAATCTCTTTTTTTCCCGGGTGGTAGGGGGATGACAGGAGAAGGGAAGCGGGTGGTGAGAAAGGTACAGAGGGCAGGGTTTGGGGGCTGGGAAGGAAAGGGAAAAGATTAGGGTTTGGGGATGATGAAAGGGCTTTCTACGGGTAAGGATGGCAAAGGGTGGCAGTGACGGAAAGTCAGGCAACCTGTCCTGTCCGTCTTTTTGTATCGTGAATTGGAAAGACTGCAAGGGGGAGGGGAGTTGCTTGCGCCCTAAAGGAGGAGTTATTCAGATTCATTGCAGTGGGCGGCGGCTGCAAAACGCACCATTCTTCTTGTTTTGGCTCTGCAAAGCAGCCTTTTCAAGGGTTGGCTTGGGTGACAAAATGTCTTGTGTAGGCGTGGGTTTGTCTCCCTCTCGCTCTCTCTCCCTAAGATGTGTCCGGCATAGGCCAGGGTGCCACTCGAGGCCCAAACCAATTCTGGTTATCGCTTCTCGGCCTTTTGGCTAAGATCAAGTGTAGTATCTGTTCTTATCAGTTTAATATCTGATACGTCCCCTATCTGGGGACCATATATTAAATGGATTTTTAGAACAGGGAG
The DNA here is from genome assembly GCF_048569485.1 of Anomaloglossus baeobatrachus. Classification (NCBI taxonomy): domain Eukaryota; kingdom Metazoa; phylum Chordata; class Amphibia; order Anura; family Aromobatidae; genus Anomaloglossus; species Anomaloglossus baeobatrachus. The sequence continues at coordinate 41,234 of NW_027443437.1, read as the reverse complement.
ATGGAAAAAGAGCTTGCTCTGTCCACTCCACGCATTGACCTGGTATTGCAGTACCTCCAGGAACGGTGCACCCCTTCTTAACCCAGTTTCCAAAAGCAGAACTCAATTCACCTGATTCATATTAGCCCGATTTAATGAATTGGAAGAAAGCATACGTCTTCATATGCACCTCAATTTGGCCCATTCACTTTTCACACTTCCTCCTTTTGTTTTTTATCTTTCACACTTTTGACTTTCTTTATTCATCCAAATAGCAAACTCATCACCACTCAACCTGACCAACTCGGCTATGTCCCCGTGCTGCAGTTCTCTGTCTTATCTAGATCATTTGCAATTGAATGGAATAGATCCCTTTTGGACAAAGTGGATTCACCTGCTGCTGCAGTGACCACAGGTGTGATAACATCTAGAATTGGCATCTGGTGCGATCTCTCCGCTTCCACTCCAAAGAAAGTTACCTGTTTATTCCTATCATGCATTGGTTTTTGGGGTTTTCTTTGAGTAATGATGATCTCTTTAGTAGTCTGTTGGCGCCCTCTCCTGGAGGAATAGTTTGCTTGCTCTTGGACATTCTAAAAGAGAGGTCATGATAGACATTGAGCTTCTGAGCTCAATTGGGGACAGTCATGGGTGATGAATGTTTGCAACCTACTGCGAAGCCTCATACCGCAATATAAGGAACGTCAAATACTAAGAAAGGGCGGCCTATGAAAGAATTACTACTTTCAATAAGTACACTTAAACGGCTAATTGGGAATAGAAAAACTGTAAAAAGCCCTCTGAGAAAGCCCCCCTCTAACCTTTGATAGTAAGCTTTTCTGTAGTCTGCCTGTTGATGTATTTTCCGTTTGAACTGTGCACAACATGAAGAGACGGAACACTGGCGGCTTGTCACAATGCCCCCCGATGACATCACAATAGCGCTGCTGCCTAGAAAACAAGCTGCGCAGAAGAAGTTGTTCTTTGGGTGGGAGGGTGGGCTAGTGGAAGGAGGGGGCAATCTCTTTTTTTCCCGGGTGGTAGGGGGATGACAGGAGAAGGGAAGCGGGTGGTGAGAAAGGTACAGAGGGCAGGGTTTGGGGGCTGGGAAGGAAAGGGAAAAGATTAGGGTTTGGGGATGATGAAAGGGCTTTCTACGGGTAAGGATGGCAAAGGGTGGCAGTGACGGAAAGTCAGGCAACCTGTCCTGTCCGTCTTTTTGTATCGTGAATTGGAAAGACTGCAAGGGGGAGGGGAGTTGCTTGCGCCCTAAAGGAGGAGTTATTCAGATTCATTGCAGTGGGCGGCGGCTGCAAAACGCACCATTCTTCTTGTTTTGGCTCTGCAAAGCAGCCTTTTCAAGGGTTGGCTTGGGTGACAAAATGTCTTGTGTAGGCGTGGGTTTGTCTCCCTCTCGCTCTCTCTCCCTAAGATGTGTCCGGCATAGGCCAGGGTGCCACTCGAGGCCCAAACCAATTCTGGTTATCGCTTCTCGGCCTTTTGGCTAAGATCAAGTGTAGTATCTGTTCTTATCAGTTTAATATCTGATACGTCCCCTATCTGGGGACCATATATTAAATGGATTTTTAGAACAGGGAGATGGAAAAAGAGCTTGCTCTGTCCACTCCACGCATTGACCTGGTATTGCAGTACCTCCAGGAACGGTGCACCCCTTCTTAACCCAGTTTCCAAAAGCAGAACTCAATTCACCTGATTCATATTAGCCCGATTTAATGAATTGGAAGAAAGCATACGTCTTCATATGCACCTCAATTTGGCCCATTCACTTTTCACACTTCCTCCTTTTGTTTTTTATCTTTCACACTTTTGACTTTCTTTATTCATCCAAATAGCAAACTCATCACCACTCAACCTGACCAACTCGGCTATGTCCCCGTGCTGCAGTTCTCTGTCTTATCTAGATCATTTGCAATTGAATGGAATAGATCCCTTTTGGACAAAGTGGATTCACCTGCTGCTGCAGTGACCACAGGTGTGATAACATCTAGAATTGGCATCTGGTGCGATCTCTCCGCTTCCACTCCAAAGAAAGTTACCTGTTTATTCCTATCATGCATTGGTTTTTGGGGTTTTCTTTGAGTAATGATGATCTCTTTAGTAGTCTGTTGGCGCCCTCTCCTGGAGGAATAGTTTGCTTGCTCTTGGACATTCTAAAAGAGAGGTCATGATAGACATTGAGCTTCTGAGCTCAATTGGGGACAGTCATGGGTGATGAATGTTTGCAACCTACTGCGAAGCCTCATACCGCAATATAAGGAACGTCAAATACTAAGAAAGGGCGGCCTATGAAAGAATTACTACTTTCAATAAGTACACTTAAACGGCTAATTGGGAATAGAAAAACTGTAAAAAGCCCTCTGAGAAAGCCCCCCTCTAACCTTTGATAGTAAGCTTTTCTGTAGTCTGCCTGTTGATGTATTTTCCGTTTGAACTGTGCACAACATGAAGAGACGGAACACTGGCGGCTTGTCACAATGCCCCCCGATGACATCACAATAGCGCTGCTGCCTAGAAAACAAGCTGCGCAGAAGAAGTTGTTCTTTGGGTGGGAGGGTGGGCTAGTGGAAGGAGGGGGCAATCTCTTTTTTTCCCGGGTGGTAGGGGGATGACAGGAGAAGGGAAGCGGGTGGTGAGAAAGGTACAGAGGGCAGGGTTTGGGGGCTGGGAAGGAAAGGGAAAAGATTAGGGTTTGGGGATGATGAAAGGGCTTTCTACGGGTAAGGATGGCAAAGGGTGGCAGTGACGGAAAGTCAGGCAACCTGTCCTGTCCGTCTTTTTGTATCGTGAATTGGAAAGACTGCAAGGGGGAGGGGAGTTGCTTGCGCCCTAAAGGAGGAGTTATTCAGATTCATTGCAGTGGGCGGCGGCTGCAAAACGCACCATTCTTCTTGTTTTGGCTCTGCAAAGCAGCCTTTTCAAGGGTTGGCTTGGGTGACAAAATGTCTTGTGTAGGCGTGGGTTTGTCTCCCTCTCGCTCTCTCTCCCTAAGATGTGTCCGGCATAGGCCAGGGTGCCACTCGAGGCCCAAACCAATTCTGGTTATCGCTTCTCGGCCTTTTGGCTAAGATCAAGTGTAGTATCTGTTCTTATCAGTTTAATATCTGATACGTCCCCTATCTGGGGACCATATATTAAATGGATTTTTAGAACAGGGAGATGGAAAAAGAGCTTGCTCTGTCCACTCCACGCATTGACCTGGTATTGCAGTACCTCCAGGAACGGTGCACCCCTTCTTAACCCAGTTTCCAAAAGCAGAACTCAATTCACCTGATTCATATTAGCCCGATTTAATGAATTGGAAGAAAGCATACGTCTTCATATGCACCTCAATTTGGCCCATTCACTTTTCACACTTCCTCCTTTTGTTTTTTATCTTTCACACTTTTGACTTTCTTTATTCATCCAAATAGCAAACTCATCACCACTCAACCTGACCAACTCGGCTATGTCCCCGTGCTGCAGTTCTCTGTCTTATCTAGATCATTTGCAATTGAATGGAATAGATCCCTTTTGGACAAAGTGGATTCACCTGCTGCTGCAGTGACCACAGGTGTGATAACATCTAGAATTGGCATCTGGTGCGATCTCTCCGCTTCCACTCCAAAGAAAGTTACCTGTTTATTCCTATCATGCATTGGTTTTTGGGGTTTTCTTTGAGTAATGATGATCTCTTTAGTAGTCTGTTGGCGCCCTCTCCTGGAGGAATAGTTTGCTTGCTCTTGGACATTCTAAAAGAGAGGTCATGATAGACATTGAGCTTCTGAGCTCAATTGGGGACAGTCATGGGTGATGAATGTTTGCAACCTACTGCGAAGCCTCATACCGCAATATAAGGAACGTCAAATACTAAGAAAGGGCGGCCTATGAAAGAATTACTACTTTCAATAAGTACACTTAAACGGCTAATTGGGAATAGAAAAACTGTAAAAAGCCCTCTGAGAAAGCCCCCCTCTAACCTTTGATAGTAAGCTTTTCTGTAGTCTGCCTGTTGATGTATTTTCCGTTTGAACTGTGCACAACATGAAGAGACGGAACACTGGCGGCTTGTCACAATGCCCCCCGATGACATCACAATAGCGCTGCTGCCTAGAAAACAAGCTGCGCAGAAGAAGTTGTTCTTTGGGTGGGAGGGTGGGCTAGTGGAAGGAGGGGGCAATCTCTTTTTTTCCCGGGTGGTAGGGGGATGACAGGAGAAGGGAAGCGGGTGGTGAGAAAGGTACAGAGGGCAGGGTTTGGGGGCTGGGAAGGAAAGGGAAAAGATTAGGGTTTGGGGATGATGAAAGGGCTTTCTACGGGTAAGGATGGCAAAGGGTGGCAGTGACGGAAAGTCAGGCAACCTGTCCTGTCCGTCTTTTTGTATCGTGAATTGGAAAGACTGCAAGGGGGAGGGGAGTTGCTTGCGCCCTAAAGGAGGAGTTATTCAGATTCATTGCAGTGGGCGGCGGCTGCAAAACGCACCATTCTTCTTGTTTTGGCTCTGCAAAGCAGCCTTTTCAAGGGTTGGCTTGGGTGACAAAATGTCTTGTGTAGGCGTGGGTTTGTCTCCCTCTCGCTCTCTCTCCCTAAGATGTGTCCGGCATAGGCCAGGGTGCCACTCGAGGCCCAAACCAATTCTGGTTATCGCTTCTCGGCCTTTTGGCTAAGATCAAGTGTAGTATCTGTTCTTATCAGTTTAATATCTGATACGTCCCCTATCTGGGGACCATATATTAAATGGATTTTTAGAACAGGGAGATGGAAAAAGAGCTTGCTCTGTCCACTCCACGCATTGACCTGGTATTGCAGTACCTCCAGGAACGGTGCACCCCTTCTTAACCCAGTTTCCAAAAGCAGAACTCAATTCACCTGATTCATATTAGCCCGATTTAATGAATTGGAAGAAAGCATACGTCTTCATATGCACCTCAATTTGGCCCATTCACTTTTCACACTTCCTCCTTTTGTTTTTTATCTTTCACACTTTTGACTTTCTTTATTCATCCAAATAGCAAACTCATCACCACTCAACCTGACCAACTCGGCTATGTCCCCGTGCTGCAGTTCTCTGTCTTATCTAGATCATTTGCAATTGAATGGAATAGATCCCTTTTGGACAAAGTGGATTCACCTGCTGCTGCAGTGACCACAGGTGTGATAACATCTAGAATTGGCATCTGGTGCGATCTCTCCGCTTCCACTCCAAAGAAAGTTACCTGTTTATTCCTATCATGCATTGGTTTTTGGGGTTTTCTTTGAGTAATGATGATCTCTTTAGTAGTCTGTTGGCGCCCTCTCCTGGAGGAATAGTTTGCTTGCTCTTGGACATTCTAAAAGAGAGGTCATGATAGACATTGAGCTTCTGAGCTCAATTGGGGACAGTCATGGGTGATGAATGTTTGCAACCTACTGCGAAGCCTCATACCGCAATATAAGGAACGTCAAATACTAAGAAAGGGCGGCCTATGAAAGAATTACTACTTTCAATAAGTACACTTAAACGGCTAATTGGGAATAGAAAAACTGTAAAAAGCCCTCTGAGAAAGCCCCCCTCTAACCTTTGATAGTAAGCTTTTCTGTAGTCTGCCTGTTGATGTATTTTCCGTTTGAACTGTGCACAACATGAAGAGACGGAACACTGGCGGCTTGTCACAATGCCCCCCGATGACATCACAATAGCGCTGCTGCCTAGAAAACAAGCTGCGCAGAAGAAGTTGTTCTTTGGGTGGGAGGGTGGGCTAGTGGAAGGAGGGGGCAATCTCTTTTTTTCCCGGGTGGTAGGGGGATGACAGGAGAAGGGAAGCGGGTGGTGAGAAAGGTACAGAGGGCAGGGTTTGGGGGCTGGGAAGGAAAGGGAAAAGATTAGGGTTTGGGGATGATGAAAGGGCTTTCTACGGGTAAGGATGGCAAAGGGTGGCAGTGACGGAAAGTCAGGCAACCTGTCCTGTCCGTCTTTTTGTATCGTGAATTGGAAAGACTGCAAGGGGGAGGGGAGTTGCTTGCGCCCTAAAGGAGGAGTTATTCAGATTCATTGCAGTGGGCGGCGGCTGCAAAACGCACCATTCTTCTTGTTTTGGCTCTGCAAAGCAGCCTTTTCAAGGGTTGGCTTGGGTGACAAAATGTCTTGTGTAGGCGTGGGTTTGTCTCCCTCTCGCTCTCTCTCCCTAAGATGTGTCCGGCATAGGCCAGGGTGCCACTCGAGGCCCAAACCAATTCTGGTTATCGCTTCTCGGCCTTTTGGCTAAGATCAAGTGTAGTATCTGTTCTTATCAGTTTAATATCTGATACGTCCCCTATCTGGGGACCATATATTAAATGGATTTTTAGAACAGGGAGATGGAAAAAGAGCTTGCTCTGTCCACTCCACGCATTGACCTGGTATTGCAGTACCTCCAGGAACGGTGCACCCCTTCTTAACCCAGTTTCCAAAAGCAGAACTCAATTCACCTGATTCATATTAGCCCGATTTAATGAATTGGAAGAAAGCATACGTCTTCATATGCACCTCAATTTGGCCCATTCACTTTTCACACTTCCTCCTTTTGTTTTTTATCTTTCACACTTTTGACTTTCTTTATTCATCCAAATAGCAAACTCATCACCACTCAACCTGACCAACTCGGCTATGTCCCCGTGCTGCAGTTCTCTGTCTTATCTAGATCATTTGCAATTGAATGGAATAGATCCCTTTTGGACAAAGTGGATTCACCTGCTGCTGCAGTGACCACAGGTGTGATAACATCTAGAATTGGCATCTGGTGCGATCTCTCCGCTTCCACTCCAAAGAAAGTTACCTGTTTATTCCTATCATGCATTGGTTTTTGGGGTTTTCTTTGAGTAATGATGATCTCTTTAGTAGTCTGTTGGCGCCCTCTCCTGGAGGAATAGTTTGCTTGCTCTTGGACATTCTAAAAGAGAGGTCATGATAGACATTGAGCTTCTGAGCTCAATTGGGGACAGTCATGGGTGATGAATGTTTGCAACCTACTGCGAAGCCTCATACCGCAATATAAGGAACGTCAAATACTAAGAAAGGGCGGCCTATGAAAGAATTACTACTTTCAATAAGTACACTTAAACGGCTAATTGGGAATAGAAAAACTGTAAAAAGCCCTCTGAGAAAGCCCCCCTCTAACCTTTGATAGTAAGCTTTTCTGTAGTCTGCCTGTTGATGTATTTTCCGTTTGAACTGTGCACAACATGAAGAGACGGAACACTGGCGGCTTGTCACAATGCCCCCCGATGACATCACAATAGCGCTGCTGCCTAGAAAACAAGCTGCGCAGAAGAAGTTGTTCTTTGGGTGGGAGGGTGGGCTAGTGGAAGGAGGGGGCAATCTCTTTTTTTCCCGGGTGGTAGGGGGATGACAGGAGAAGGGAAGCGGGTGGTGAGAAAGGTACAGAGGGCAGGGTTTGGGGGCTGGGAAGGAAAGGGAAAAGATTAGGGTTTGGGGATGATGAAAGGGCTTTCTACGGGTAAGGATGGCAAAGGGTGGCAGTGACGGAAAGTCAGGCAACCTGTCCTGTCCGTCTTTTTGTATCGTGAATTGGAAAGACTGCAAGGGGGAGGGGAGTTGCTTGCGCCCTAAAGGAGGAGTTATTCAGATTCATTGCAGTGGGCGGCGGCTGCAAAACGCACCATTCTTCTTGTTTTGGCTCTGCAAAGCAGCCTTTTCAAGGGTTGGCTTGGGTGACAAAATGTCTTGTGTAGGCGTGGGTTTGTCTCCCTCTCGCTCTCTCTCCCTAAGATGTGTCCGGCATAGGCCAGGGTGCCACTCGAGGCCCAAACCAATTCTGGTTATCGCTTCTCGGCCTTTTGGCTAAGATCAAGTGTAGTATCTGTTCTTATCAGTTTAATATCTGATACGTCCCCTATCTGGGGACCATATATTAAATGGATTTTTAGAACAGGGAGATGGAAAAAGAGCTTGCTCTGTCCACTCCACGCATTGACCTGGTATTGCAGTACCTCCAGGAACGGTGCACCCCTTCTTAACCCAGTTTCCAAAAGCAGAACTCAATTCACCTGATTCATATTAGCCCGATTTAATGAATTGGAAGAAAGCATACGTCTTCATATGCACCTCAATTTGGCCCATTCACTTTTCACACTTCCTCCTTTTGTTTTTTATCTTTCACACTTTTGACTTTCTTTATTCATCCAAATAGCAAACTCATCACCACTCAACCTGACCAACTCGGCTATGTCCCCGTGCTGCAGTTCTCTGTCTTATCTAGATCATTTGCAATTGAATGGAATAGATCCCTTTTGGACAAAGTGGATTCACCTGCTGCTGCAGTGACCACAGGTGTGATAACATCTAGAATTGGCATCTGGTGCGATCTCTCCGCTTCCACTCCAAAGAAAGTTACCTGTTTATTCCTATCATGCATTGGTTTTTGGGGTTTTCTTTGAGTAATGATGATCTCTTTAGTAGTCTGTTGGCGCCCTCTCCTGGAGGAATAGTTTGCTTGCTCTTGGACATTCTAAAAGAGAGGTCATGATAGACATTGAGCTTCTGAGCTCAATTGGGGACAGTCATGGGTGATGAATGTTTGCAACCTACTGCGAAGCCTCATACCGCAATATAAGGAACGTCAAATACTAAGAAAGGGCGGCCTATGAAAGAATTACTACTTTCAATAAGTACACTTAAACGGCTAATTGGGAATAGAAAAACTGTAAAAAGCCCTCTGAGAAAGCCCCCCTCTAACCTTTGATAGTAAGCTTTTCTGTAGTCTGCCTGTTGATGTATTTTCCGTTTGAACTGTGCACAACATGAAGAGACGGAACACTGGCGGCTTGTCACAATGCCCCCCGATGACATCACAATAGCGCTGCTGCCTAGAAAACAAGCTGCGCAGAAGAAGTTGTTCTTTGGGTGGGAGGGTGGGCTAGTGGAAGGAGGGGGCAATCTCTTTTTTTCCCGGGTGGTAGGGGGATGACAGGAGAAGGGAAGCGGGTGGTGAGAAAGGTACAGAGGGCAGGGTTTGGGGGCTGGGAAGGAAAGGGAAAAGATTAGGGTTTGGGGATGATGAAAGGGCTTTCTACGGGTAAGGATGGCAAAGGGTGGCAGTGACGGAAAGTCAGGCAACCTGTCCTGTCCGTCTTTTTGTATCGTGAATTGGAAAGACTGCAAGGGGGAGGGGAGTTGCTTGCGCCCTAAAGGAGGAGTTATTCAGATTCATTGCAGTGGGCGGCGGCTGCAAAACGCACCATTCTTCTTGTTTTGGCTCTGCAAAGCAGCCTTTTCAAGGGTTGGCTTGGGTGACAAAATGTCTTGTGTAGGCGTGGGTTTGTCTCCCTCTCGCTCTCTCTCCCTAAGATGTGTCCGGCATAGGCCAGGGTGCCACTCGAGGCCCAAACCAATTCTGGTTATCGCTTCTCGGCCTTTTGGCTAAGATCAAGTGTAGTATCTGTTCTTATCAGTTTAATATCTGATACGTCCCCTATCTGGGGACCATATATTAAATGGATTTTTAGAACAGGGAGATGGAAAAAGAGCTTGCTCTGTCCACTCCACGCATTGACCTGGTATTGCAGTACCTCCAGGAACGGTGCACCCCTTCTTAACCCAGTTTCCAAAAGCAGAACTCAATTCACCTGATTCATATTAGCCCGATTTAATGAATTGGAAGAAAGCATACGTCTTCATATGCACCTCAATTTGGCCCATTCACTTTTCACACTTCCTCCTTTTGTTTTTTATCTTTCACACTTTTGACTTTCTTTATTCATCCAAATAGCAAACTCATCACCACTCAACCTGACCAACTCGGCTATGTCCCCGTGCTGCAGTTCTCTGTCTTATCTAGATCATTTGCAATTGAATGGAATAGATCCCTTTTGGACAAAGTGGATTCACCTGCTGCTGCAGTGACCACAGGTGTGATAACATCTAGAATTGGCATCTGGTGCGATCTCTCCGCTTCCACTCCAAAGAAAGTTACCTGTTTATTCCTATCATGCATTGGTTTTTGGGGTTTTCTTTGAGTAATGATGATCTCTTTAGTAGTCTGTTGGCGCCCTCTCCTGGAGGAATAGTTTGCTTGCTCTTGGACATTCTAAAAGAGAGGTCATGATAGACATTGAGCTTCTGAGCTCAATTGGGGACAGTCATGGGTGATGAATGTTTGCAACCTACTGCGAAGCCTCATACCGCAATATAAGGAACGTCAAATACTAAGAAAGGGCGGCCTATGAAAGAATTACTACTTTCAATAAGTACACTTAAACGGCTAATTGGGAATAGAAAAACTGTAAAAAGCCCTCTGAGAAAGCCCCCCTCTAACCTTTGATAGTAAGCTTTTCTGTAGTCTGCCTGTTGATGTATTTTCCGTTTGAACTGTGCACAACATGAAGAGACGGAACACTGGCGGCTTGTCACAATGCCCCCCGATGACATCACAATAGCGCTGCTGCCTAGAAAACAAGCTGCGCAGAAGAAGTTGTTCTTTGGGTGGGAGGGTGGGCTAGTGGAAGGAGGGGGCAATCTCTTTTTTTCCCGGGTGGTAGGGGGATGACAGGAGAAGGGAAGCGGGTGGTGAGAAAGGTACAGAGGGCAGGGTTTGGGGGCTGGGAAGGAAAGGGAAAAGATTAGGGTTTGGGGATGATGAAAGGGCTTTCTACGGGTAAGGATGGCAAAGGGTGGCAGTGACGGAAAGTCAGGCAACCTGTCCTGTCCGTCTTTTTGTATCGTGAATTGGAAAGACTGCAAGGGGGAGGGGAGTTGCTTGCGCCCTAAAGGAGGAGTTATTCAGATTCATTGCAGTGGGCGGCGGCTGCAAAACGCACCATTCTTCTTGTTTTGGCTCTGCAAAGCAGCCTTTTCAAGGGTTGGCTTGGGTGACAAAATGTCTTGTGTAGGCGTGGGTTTGTCTCCCTCTCGCTCTCTCTCCCTAAGATGTGTCCGGCATAGGCCAGGGTGCCACTCGAGGCCCAAACCAATTCTGGTTATCGCTTCTCGGCCTTTTGGCTAAGATCAAGTGTAGTATCTGTTCTTATCAGTTTAATATCTGATACGTCCCCTATCTGGGGACCATATATTAAATGGATTTTTAGAACAGGGAGATGGAAAAAGAGCTTGCTCTGTCCACTCCACGCATTGACCTGGTATTGCAGTACCTCCAGGAACGGTGCACCCCTTCTTAACCCAGTTTCCAAAAGCAGAACTCAATTCACCTGATTCATATTAGCCCGATTTAATGAATTGGAAGAAAGCATACGTCTTCATATGCACCTCAATTTGGCCCATTCACTTTTCACACTTCCTCCTTTTGTTTTTTATCTTTCACACTTTTGACTTTCTTTATTCATCCAAATAGCAAACTCATCACCACTCAACCTGACCAACTCGGCTATGTCCCCGTGCTGCAGTTCTCTGTCTTATCTAGATCATTTGCAATTGAATGGAATAGATCCCTTTTGGACAAAGTGGATTCACCTGCTGCTGCAGTGACCACAGGTGTGATAACATCTAGAATTGGCATCTGGTGCGATCTCTCCGCTTCCACTCCAAAGAAAGTTACCTGTTTATTCCTATCATGCATTGGTTTTTGGGGTTTTCTTTGAGTAATGATGATCTCTTTAGTAGTCTGTTGGCGCCCTCTCCTGGAGGAATAGTTTGCTTGCTCTTGGACATTCTAAAAGAGAGGTCATGATAGACATTGAGCTTCTGAGCTCAATTGGGGACAGTCATGGGTGATGAATGTTTGCAACCTACTGCGAAGCCTCATACCGCAATATAAGGAACGTCAAATACTAAGAAAGGGCGGCCTATGAAAGAATTACTACTTTCAATAAGTACACTTAAACGGCTAATTGGGAATAGAAAAACTGTAAAAAGCCCTCTGAGAAAGCCCCCCTCTAACCTTTGATAGTAAGCTTTTCTGTAGTCTGCCTGTTGATGTATTTTCCGTTTGAACTGTGCACAACATGAAGAGACGGAACACTGGCGGCTTGTCACAATGCCCCCCGATGACATCACAATAGCGCTGCTGCCTAGAAAACAAGCTGCGCAGAAGAAGTTGTTCTTTGGGTGGGAGGGTGGGCTAGTGGAAGGAGGGGGCAATCTCTTTTTTTCCCGGGTGGTAGGGGGATGACAGGAGAAGGGAAGCGGGTGGTGAGAAAGGTACAGAGGGCAGGGTTTGGGGGCTGGGAAGGAAAGGGAAAAGATTAGGGTTTGGGGATGATGAAAGGGCTTTCTACGGGTAAGGATGGCAAAGGGTGGCAGTGACGGAAAGTCAGGCAACCTGTCCTGTCCGTCTTTTTGTATCGTGAATTGGAAAGACTGCAAGGGGGAGGGGAGTTGCTTGCGCCCTAAAGGAGGAGTTATTCAGATTCATTGCAGTGGGCGGCGGCTGCAAAACGCACCATTCTTCTTGTTTTGGCTCTGCAAAGCAGCCTTTTCAAGGGTTGGCTTGGGTGACAAAATGTCTTGTGTAGGCGTGGGTTTGTCTCCCTCTCGCTCTCTCTCCCTAAGATGTGTCCGGCATAGGCCAGGGTGCCACTCGAGGCCCAAACCAATTCTGGTTATCGCTTCTCGGCCTTTTGGCTAAGATCAAGTGTAGTATCTGTTCTTATCAGTTTAATATCTGATACGTCCCCTATCTGGGGACCATATATTAAATGGATTTTTAGAACAGGGAGATGGAAAAAGAGCTTGCTCTGTCCACTCCACGCATTGACCTGGTATTGCAGTACCTCCAGGAACGGTGCACCCCTTCTTAACCCAGTTTCCAAAAGCAGAACTCAATTCACCTGATTCATATTAGCCCGATTTAATGAATTGGAAGAAAGCATACGTCTTCATATGCACCTCAATTTGGCCCATTCACTTTTCACACTTCCTCCTTTTGTTTTTTATCTTTCACACTTTTGACTTTCTTTATTCATCCAAATAGCAAACTCATCACCACTCAACCTGACCAACTCGGCTATGTCCCCGTGCTGCAGTTCTCTGTCTTATCTAGATCATTTGCAATTGAATGGAATAGATCCCTTTTGGACAAAGTGGATTCACCTGCTGCTGCAGTGACCACAGGTGTGATAACATCTAGAATTGGCATCTGGTGCGATCTCTCCGCTTCCACTCCAAAGAAAGTTACCTGTTTATTCCTATCATGCATTGGTTTTTGGGGTTTTCTTTGAGTAATGATGATCTCTTTAGTAGTCTGTTGGCGCCCTCTCCTGGAGGAATAGTTTGCTTGCTCTTGGACATTCTAAAAGAGAGGTCATGATAGACATTGAGCTTCTGAGCTCAATTGGGGACAGTCATGGGTGATGAATGTTTGCAACCTACTGCGAAGCCTCATACCGCAATATAAGGAACGTCAAATACTAAGAAAGGGCGGCCTATGAAAGAATTACTACTTTCAATAAGTACACTTAAACGGCTAATTGGGAATAGAAAAACTGTAAAAAGCCCTCTGAGAAAGCCCCCCTCTAACCTTTGATAGTAAGCTTTTCTGTAGTCTGCCTGTTGATGTATTTTCCGTTTGAACTGTGCACAACATGAAGAGACGAAACACTGGCGGCTTGTCACAATGCCCCCCGATGACATCACAATAGCGCTGCTGCCTAGAAAACAAGCTGCGCAGAAGAAGTTGTTCTTTGGGTGGGAGGGTGGGCTAGTGGAAGGAGGGGGCAATCTCTTTTTTTCCCGGGTGGTAGGGGGATGACAGGAGAAGGGAAGCGGGTGGTGAGAAAGGTACAGAGGGCAGGGTTTGGGGGCTGGGAAGGAAAGGGAAAAGATTAGGGTTTGGGGATGATGAAAGGGCTTTCTACGGGTAAGGATGGCAAAGGGTGGCAGTGACGGAAAGTCAGGCAACCTGTCCTGTCCGTCTTTTTGTATCGTGAATTGGAAAGACTGCAAGGGGGAGGGGAGTTGCTTGCGCCCTAAAGGAGGAGTTATTCAGATTCATTGCAGTGGGCGGCGGCTGCAAAACGCACCATTCTTCTTGTTTTGGCTCTGCAAAGCAGCCTTTTCAAGGGTTGGCTTGGGTGACAAAATGTCTTGTGTAGGCGTGGGTTTGTCTCCCTCTCGCTCTCTCTCCCTAAGATGTGTCCGGCATAGGCCAGGGTGCCACTCGAGGCCCAAACCAATTCTGGTTATCGCTTCTCGGCCTTTTGGCTAAGATCAAGTGTAGTATCTGTTCTTATCAGTTTAATATCTGATACGTCCCCTATCTGGGGACCATATATTAAATGGATTTTTAGAACAGGGAGATGGAAAAAGAGCTTGCTCTGTCCACTCCACGCATTGACCTGGTATTGCAGTACCTCCAGGAACGGTGCACCCCTTCTTAACCCAGTTTCCAAAAGCAGAACTCAATTCACCTGATTCATATTAGCCCGATTTAATGAATTGGAAGAAAGCATACGTCTTCATATGCACCTCAATTTGGCCCATTCACTTTTCACACTTCCTCCTTTTGTTTTTTATCTTTCACACTTTTGACTTTCTTTATTCATCCAAATAGCAAACTCATCACCACTCAACCTGACCAACTCGGCTATGTCCCCGTGCTGCAGTTCTCTGTCTTATCTAGATCATTTGCAATTGAATGGAATAGATCCCTTTTGGACAAAGTGGATTCACCTGCTGCTGCAGTGACCACAGGTGTGATAACATCTAGAATTGGCATCTGGTGCGATCTCTCCGCTTCCACTCCAAAGAAAGTTACCTGTTTATTCCTATCATGCATTGGTTTTTGGGGTTTTCTTTGAGTAATGATGATCTCTTTAGTAGTCTGTTGGCGCCCTCTCCTGGAGGAATAGTTTGCTTGCTCTTGGACATTCTAAAAGAGAGGTCATGATAGACATTGAGCTTCTGAGCTCAATTGGGGACAGTCATGGGTGATGAATGTTTGCAACCTACTGCGAAGCCTCATACCGCAATATAAGGAACGTCAAATACTAAGAAAGGGCGGCCTATGAAAGAATTACTACTTTCAATAAGTACACTTAAACGGCTAATTGGGAATAGAAAAACTGTAAAAAGCCCTCTGAGAAAGCCCCCCTCTAACCTTTGATAGTAAGCTTTTCTGTAGTCTGCCTGTTGATGTATTTTCCGTTTGAACTGTGCACAACATGAAGAGACGGAACACTGGCGGCTTGTCACAATGCCCCCCGATGACATCACAATAGCGCTGCTGCCTAGAAAACAAGCTGCGCAGAAGAAGTTGTTCTTTGGGTGGGAGGGTGGGCTAGTGGAAGGAGGGGGCAATCTCTTTTTTTCCCGGGTGGTAGGGGGATGACAGGAGAAGGGAAGCGGGTGGTGAGAAAGGTACAGAGGGCAGGGTTTGGGGGCTGGGAAGGAAAGGGAAAAGATTAGGGTTTGGGGATGATGAAAGGGCTTTCTACGGGTAAGGATGGCAAAGGGTGGCAGTGACGGAAAGTCAGGCAACCTGTCCTGTCCGTCTTTTTGTATCGTGAATTGGAAAGACTGCAAGGGGGAGGGGAGTTGCTTGCGCCCTAAAGGAGGAGTTATTCAGATTCATTGCAGTGGGCGGCGGCTGCAAAACGCACCATTCTTCTTGTTTTGGCTCTGCAAAGCAGCCTTTTCAAGGGTTGGCTTGGGTGACAAAATGTCTTGTGTAGGCGTGGGTTTGTCTCCCTCTCGCTCTCTCTCCCTAAGATGTGTCCGGCATAGGCCAGGGTGCCACTCGAGGCCCAAACCAATTCTGGTTATCGCTTCTCGGCCTTTTGGCTAAGATCAAGTGTAGTATCTGTTCTTATCAGTTTAATATCTGATACGTCCCCTATCTGGGGACCATATATTAAATGGATTTTTAGAACAGGGAGATGGAAAAAGAGCTTGCTCTGTCCACTCCACGCATTGACCTGGTATTGCAGTACCTCCAGGAACGGTGCACCCCTTCTTAACCCAGTTTCCAAAAGCAGAACTCAATTCACCTGATTCATATTAGCCCGATTTAATGAATTGGAAGAAAGCATACGTCTTCATATGCACCTCAATTTGGCCCATTCACTTTTCACACTTCCTCCTTTTGTTTTTTATCTTTCACACTTTTGACTTTCTTTATTCATCCAAATAGCAAACTCATCACCACTCAACCTGACCAACTCGGCTATGTCCCCGTGCTGCAGTTCTCTGTCTTATCTAGATCATTTGCAATTGAATGGAATAGATCCCTTTTGGACAAAGTGGATTCACCTGCTGCTGCAGTGACCACAGGTGTGATAACATCTAGAATTGGCATCTGGTGCGATCTCTCCGCTTCCACTCCAAAGAAAGTTACCTGTTTATTCCTATCATGCATTGGTTTTTGGGGTTTTCTTTGAGTAATGATGATCTCTTTAGTAGTCTGTTGGCGCCCTCTCCTGGAGGAATAGTTTGCTTGCTCTTGGACATTCTAAAAGAGAGGTCATGATAGACATTGAGCTTCTGAGCTCAATTGGGGACAGTCATGGGTGATGAATGTTTGCAACCTACTGCGAAGCCTCATACCGCAATATAAGGAACGTCAAATACTAAGAAAGGGCGGCCTATGAAAGAATTACTACTTTCAATAAGTACACTTAAACGGCTAATTGGGAATAGAAAAACTGTAAAAAGCCCTCTGAGAAAGCCCCCCTCTAACCTTTGATAGTAAGCTTTTCTGTAGTCTGCCTGTTGATGTATTTTCCGTTTGAACTGTGCACAACATGAAGAGACGGAACACTGGCGGCTTGTCACAATGCCCCCCGATGACATCACAATAGCGCTGCTGCCTAGAAAACAAGCTGCGCAGAAGAAGTTGTTCTTTGGGTGGGAGGGTGGGCTAGTGGAAGGAGGGGGCAATCTCTTTTTTTCCCGGGTGGTAGGGGGATGACAGGAGAAGGGAAGCGGGTGGTGAGAAAGGTACAGAGGGCAGGGTTTGGGGGCTGGGAAGGAAAGGGAAAAGATTAGGGTTTGGGGATGATGAAAGGGCTTTCTACGGGTAAGGATGGCAAAGGGTGGCAGTGACGGAAAGTCAGGCAACCTGTCCTGTCCGTCTTTTTGTATCGTGAATTGGAAAGACTGCAAGGGGGAGGGGAGTTGCTTGCGCCCTAAAGGAGGAGTTATTCAGATTCATTGCAGTGGGCGGCGGCTGCAAAACGCACCATTCTTCTTGTTTTGGCTCTGCAAAGCAGCCTTTTCAAGGGTTGGCTTGGGTGACAAAATGTCTTGTGTAGGCGTGGGTTTGTCTCCCTCTCGCTCTCTCTCCCTAAGATGTGTCCGGCATAGGCCAGGGTGCCACTCGAGGCCCAAACCAATTCTGGTTATCGCTTCTCGGCCTTTTGGCTAAGATCAAGTGTAGTATCTGTTCTTATCAGTTTAATATCTGATACGTCCCCTATCTGGGGACCATATATTAAATGGATTTTTAGAACAGGGAGATGGAAAAAGAGCTTGCTCTGTCCACTCCACGCATTGACCTGGTATTGCAGTACCTCCAGGAACGGTGCACCCCTTCTTAACCCAGTTTCCAAAAGCAGAACTCAATTCACCTGATTCATATTAGCCCGATTTAATGAATTGGAAGAAAGCATACGTCTTCATATGCACCTCAATTTGGCCCATTCACTTTTCACACTTCCTCCTTTTGTTTTTTATCTTTCACACTTTTGACTTTCTTTATTCATCCAAATAGCAAACTCATCACCACTCAACCTGACCAACTCGGCTATGTCCCCGTGCTGCAGTTCTCTGTCTTATCTAGATCATTTGCAATTGAATGGAATAGATCCCTTTTGGACAAAGTGGATTCACCTGCTGCTGCAGTGACCACAGGTGTGATAACATCTAGAATTGGCATCTGGTGCGATCTCTCCGCTTCCACTCCAAAGAAAGTTACCTGTTTATTCCTATCATGCATTGGTTTTTGGGGTTTTCTTTGAGTAATGATGATCTCTTTAGTAGTCTGTTGGCGCCCTCTCCTGGAGGAATAGTTTGCTTGCTCTTGGACATTCTAAAAGAGAGGTCATGATAGACATTGAGCTTCTGAGCTCAATTGGGGACAGTCATGGGTGATGAATGTTTGCAACCTACTGCGAAGCCTCATACCGCAATATAAGGAACGTCAAATACTAAGAAAGGGCGGCCTATGAAAGAATTACTACTTTCAATAAGTACACTTAAACGGCTAATTGGGAATAGAAAATCTGTAAAAAGCCCTCTGAGAAAGCCCCCCTCTAACCTTTGATAGTAAGCTTTTCTGTAGTCTGCCTGTTGATGTATTTTCCGTTTGAACTGTGCACAACATGAAGAGACGGAACACTGGCGGCTTGTCACAATGCCCCCCGATGACATCACAATAGCGCTGCTGCCTAGAAAACAAGCTGCGCAGAAGAAGTTGTTCTTTGGGTGGGAGGGTGGGCTAGTGGAAGGAGGGGGCAATCTCTTTTTTTCCCGGGTGGTAGGGGGATGACAGGAGAAGGGAAGCGGGTGGTGAGAAAGGTACAGAGGGCAGGGTTTGGGGGCTGGGAAGGAAAGGGAAAAGATTAGGGTTTGGGGATGATGAAAGGGCTTTCTACGGGTAAGGATGGCAAAGGGTGGCAGTGACGGAAAGTCAGGCAACCTGTCCTGTCCGTCTTTTTGTATCGTGAATTGGAAAGACTGCAAGGGGGAGGGGAGTTGCTTGCGCCCTAAAGGAGGAGTTATTCAGATTCATTGCAGTGGGCGGCGGCTGCAAAACGCACCATTCTTCTTGTTTTGGCTCTGCAAAGCAGCCTTTTCAAGGGTTGGCTTGGGTGACAAAATGTCTTGTGTAGGCGTGGGTTTGTCTCCCTCTCGCTCTCTCTCCCTAAGATGTGTCCGGCATAGGCCAGGGTGCCACTCGAGGCCCAAACCAATTCTGGTTATCGCTTCTCGGCCTTTTGGCTAAGATCAAGTGTAGTATCTGTTCTTATCAGTTTAATATCTGATACGTCCCCTATCTGGGGACCATATATTAAATGGATTTTTAGAACAGGGAGATGGAAAAAGAGCTTGCTCTGTCCACTCCACGCATTGACCTGGTATTGCAGTACCTCCAGGAACGGTGCACCCCTTCTTAACCCAGTTTCCAAAAGCAGAACTCAATTCACCTGATTCATATTAGCCCGATTTAATGAATTGGAAGAAAGCATACGTCTTCATATGCACCTCAATTTGGCCCATTCACTTTTCACACTTCCTCCTTTTGTTTTTTATCTTTCACACTTTTGACTTTCTTTATTCATCCAAATAGCAAACTCATCACCACTCAACCTGACCAACTCGGCTATGTCCCCGTGCTGCAGTTCTCTGTCTTATCTAGATCATTTGCAATTGAATGGAATAGATCCCTTTTGGACAAAGTGGATTCACCTGCTGCTGCAGTGACCACAGGTGTGATAACATCTAGAATTGGCATCTGGTGCGATCTCTCCGCTTCCACTCCAAAGAAAGTTACCTGTTTATTCCTATCATGCATTGGTTTTTGGGGTTTTCTTTGAGTAATGATGATCTCTTTAGTAGTCTGTTGGCGCCCTCTCCTGGAGGAATAGTTTGCTTGCTCTTGGACATTCTAAAAGAGAGGTCATGATAGACATTGAGCTTCTGAGCTCAATTGGGGACAGTCATGGGTGATGAATGTTTGCAACCTACTGCGAAGCCTCATACCGCAATATAAGGAACGTCAAATACTAAGAAAGGGCGGCCTATGAAAGAATTACTACTTTCAATAAGTACACTTAAACGGCTAATTGGGAATAGAAAAACTGTAAAAAGCCCTCTGAGAAAGCCCCCCTCTAACCTTTGATAGTAAGCTTTTCTGTAGTCTGCCTGTTGATGTATTTTCCGTTTGAACTGTGCACAACATGAAGAGACGGAACACTGGCGGCTTGTCACAATGCCCCCCGATGACATCACAATAGCGCTGCTGCCTAGAAAACAAGCTGCGCAGAAGAAGTTGTTCTTTGGGTGGGAGGGTGGGCTAGTGGAAGGAGGGGGCAATCTCTTTTTTTCCCGGGTGGTAGGGGGATGACAGGAGAAGGGAAGCGGGTGGTGAGAAAGGTACAGAGGGCAGGGTTTGGGGGCTGGGAAGGAAAGGGAAAAGATTAGGGTTTGGGGATGATGAAAGGGCTTTCTACGGGTAAGGATGGCAAAGGGTGGCAGTGACGGAAAGTCAGGCAACCTGTCCTGTCCGTCTTTTTGTATCGTGAATTGGAAAGACTGCAAGGGGGAGGGGAGTTGCTTGCGCCCTAAAGGAGGAGTTATTCAGATTCATTGCAGTGGGCGGCGGCTGCAAAACGCACCATTCTTCTTGTTTTGGCTCTGCAAAGCAGCCTTTTCAAGGGTTGGCTTGGGTGACAAAATGTCTTGTGTAGGCGTGGGTTTGTCTCCCTCTCGCTCTCTCTCCCTAAGATGTGTCCGGCATAGGCCAGGGTGCCACTCGAGGCCCAAACCAATTCTGGTTATCGCTTCTCGGCCTTTTGGCTAAGATCAAGTGTAGTATCTGTTCTTATCAGTTTAATATCTGATACGTCCCCTATCTGGGGACCATATATTAAATGGATTTTTAGAACAGGGAGATGGAAAAAGAGCTTGCTCTGTCCACTCCACGCATTGACCTGGTATTGCAGTACCTCCAGGAACGGTGCACCCCTTCTTAACCCAGTTTCCAAAAGCAGAACTCAATTCACCTGATTCATATTAGCCCGATTTAATGAATTGGAAGAAAGCATACGTCTTCATATGCACCTCAATTTGGCCCATTCACTTTTCACACTTCCTCCTTTTGTTTTTTATCTTTCACACTTTTGACTTTCTTTATTCATCCAAATAGCAAACTCATCACCACTCAACCTGACCAACTCGGCTATGTCCCCGTGCTGCAGTTCTCTGTCTTATCTAGATCATTTGCAATTGAATGGAATAGATCCCTTTTGGACAAAGTGGATTCACCTGCTGCTGCAGTGACCACAGGTGTGATAACATCTAGAATTGGCATCTGGTGCGATCTCTCCGCTTCCACTCCAAAGAAAGTTACCTGTTTATTCCTATCATGCATTGGTTTTTGGGGTTTTCTTTGAGTAATGATGATCTCTTTAGTAGTCTGTTGGCGCCCTCTCCTGGAGGAATAGTTTGCTTGCTCTTGGACATTCTAAAAGAGAGGTCATGATAGACATTGAGCTTCTGAGCTCAATTGGGGACAGTCATGGGTGATGAATGTTTGCAACCTACTGCGAAGCCTCATACCGCAATATAAGGAACGTCAAATACTAAGAAAGGGCGGCCTATGAAAGAATTACTACTTTCAATAAGTACACTTAAACGGCTAATTGGGAATAGAAAAACTGTAAAAAGCCCTCTGAGAAAGCCCCCCTCTAACCTTTGATAGTAAGCTTTTCTGTAGTCTGCCTGTTGATGTATTTTCCGTTTGAACTGTGCACAACATGAAGAGACGGAACACTGGCGGCTTGTCACAATGCCCCCCGATGACATCACAATAGCGCTGCTGCCTAGAAAACAAGCTGCGCAGAAGAAGTTGTTCTTTGGGTGGGAGGGTGGGCTAGTGGAAGGAGGGGGCAATCTCTTTTTTTCCCGGGTGGTAGGGGGATGACAGGAGAAGGGAAGCGGGTGGTGAGAAAGGTACAGAGGGCAGGGTTTGGGGGCTGGGAAGGAAAGGGAAAAGATTAGGGTTTGGGGATGATGAAAGGGCTTTCTACGGGTAAGGATGGCAAAGGGTGGCAGTGACGGAAAGTCAGGCAACCTGTCCTGTCCGTCTTTTTGTATCGTGAATTGGAAAGACTGCAAGGGGGAGGGGAGTTGCTTGCGCCCTAAAGGAGGAGTTATTCAGATTCATTGCAGTGGGCGGCGGCTGCAAAACGCACCATTCTTCTTGTTTTGGCTCTGCAAAGCAGCCTTTTCAAGGGTTGGCTTGGGTGACAAAATGTCTTGTGTAGGCGTGGGTTTGTCTCCCTCTCGCTCTCTCTCCCTAAGATGTGTCCGGCATAGGCCAGGGTGCCACTCGAGGCCCAAACCAATTCTGGTTATCGCTTCTCGGCCTTTTGGCTAAGATCAAGTGTAGTATCTGTTCTTATCAGTTTAATATCTGATACGTCCCCTATCTGGGGACCATATATTAAATGGATTTTTAGAACAGGGAGATGGAAAAAGAGCTTGCTCTGTCCACTCCACGCATTGACCTGGTATTGCAGTACCTCCAGGAACGGTGCACCCCTTCTTAACCCAGTTTCCAAAAGCAGAACTCAATTCACCTGATTCATATTAGCCCGATTTAATGAATTGGAAGAAAGCATACGTCTTCATATGCACCTCAATTTGGCCCATTCACTTTTCACACTTCCTCCTTTTGTTTTTTATCTTTCACACTTTTGACTTTCTTTATTCATCCAAATAGCAAACTCATCACCACTCAACCTGACCAACTCGGCTATGTCCCCGTGCTGCAGTTCTCTGTCTTATCTAGATCATTTGCAATTGAATGGAATAGATCCCTTTTGGACAAAGTGGATTCACCTGCTGCTGCAGTGACCACAGGTGTGATAACATCTAGAATTGGCATCTGGTGCGATCTCTCCGCTTCCACTCCAAAGAAAGTTACCTGTTTATTCCTATCATGCATTGGTTTTTGGGGTTTTCTTTGAGTAATGATGATCTCTTTAGTAGTCTGTTGGCGCCCTCTCCTGGAGGAATAGTTTGCTTGCTCTTGGACATTCTAAAAGAGAGGTCATGATAGACATTGAGCTTCTGAGCTCAATTGGGGACAGTCATGGGTGATGAATGTTTGCAACCTACTGCGAAGCCTCATACCGCAATATAAGGAACGTCAAATACTAAGAAAGGGCGGCCTATGAAAGAATTACTACTTTCAATAAGTACACTTAAACGGCTAATTGGGAATAGAAAAACTGTAAAAAGCCCTCTGAGAAAGCCCCCCTCTAACCTTTGATAGTAAGCTTTTCTGTAGTCTGCCTGTTGATGTATTTTCCGTTTGAACTGTGCACAACATGAAGAGACGGAACACTGGCGGCTTGTCACAATGCCCCCCGATGACATCACAATAGCGCTGCTGCCTAGAAAACAAGCTGCGCAGAAGAAGTTGTTCTTTGGGTGGGAGGGTGGGCTAGTGGAAGGAGGGGGCAATCTCTTTTTTTCCCGGGTGGTAGGGGGATGACAGGAGAAGGGAAGCGGGTGGTGAGAAAGGTACAGAGGGCAGGGTTTGGGGGCTGGGAAGGAAAGGGAAAAGATTAGGGTTTGGGGATGATGAAAGGGCTTTCTACGGGTAAGGATGGCAAAGGGTGGCAGTGACGGAAAGTCAGGCAACCTGTCCTGTCCGTCTTTTTGTATCGTGAATTGGAAAGACTGCAAGGGGGAGGGGAGTTGCTTGCGCCCTAAAGGAGGAGTTATTCAGATTCATTGCAGTGGGCGGCGGCTGCAAAACGCACCATTCTTCTTGTTTTGGCTCTGCAAAGCAGCCTTTTCAAGGGTTGGCTTGGGTGACAAAATGTCTTGTGTAGGCGTGGGTTTGTCTCCCTCTCGCTCTCTCTCCCTAAGATGTGTCCGGCATAGGCCAGGGTGCCACTCGAGGCCCAAACCAATTCTGGTTATCGCTTCTCGGCCTTTTGGCTAAGATCAAGTGTAGTATCTGTTCTTATCAGTTTAATATCTGATACGTCCCCTATCTGGGGACCATATATTAAATGGATTTTTAGAACAGGGAGATGGAAAAAGAGCTTGCTCTGTCCACTCCACGCATTGACCTGGTATTGCAGTACCTCCAGGAACGGTGCACCCCTTCTTAACCCAGTTTCCAAAAGCAGAACTCAATTCACCTGATTCATATTAGCCCGATTTAATGAATTGGAAGAAAGCATACGTCTTCATATGCACCTCAATTTGGCCCATTCACTTTTCACACTTCCTCCTTTTGTTTTTTATCTTTCACACTTTTGACTTTCTTTATTCATCCAAATAGCAAACTCATCACCACTCAACCTGACCAACTCGGCTATGTCCCCGTGCTGCAGTTCTCTGTCTTATCTAGATCATTTGCAATTGAATGGAATAGATCCCTTTTGGACAAAGTGGATTCACCTGCTGCTGCAGTGACCACAGGTGTGATAACATCTAGAATTGGCATCTGGTGCGATCTCTCCGCTTCCACTCCAAAGAAAGTTACCTGTTTATTCCTATCATGCATTGGTTTTTGGGGTTTTCTTTGAGTAATGATGATCTCTTTAGTAGTCTGTTGGCGCCCTCTCCTGGAGGAATAGTTTGCTTGCTCTTGGACATTCTAAAAGAGAGGTCATGATAGACATTGAGCTTCTGAGCTCAATTGGGGACAGTCATGGGTGATGAATGTTTGCAACCTACTGCGAAGCCTCATACCGCAATATAAGGAACGTCAAATACTAAGAAAGGGCGGCCTATGAAAGAATTACTACTTTCAATAAGTACACTTAAACGGCTAATTGGGAATAGAAAAACTGTAAAAAGCCCTCTGAGAAAGCCCCCCTCTAACCTTTGATAGTAAGCTTTTCTGTAGTCTGCCTGTTGATGTATTTTCCGTTTGAACTGTGCACAACATGAAGAGACGGAACACTGGCGGCTTGTCACAATGCCCCCCGATGACATCACAATAGCGCTGCTGCCTAGAAAACAAGCTGCGCAGAAGAAGTTGTTCTTTGGGTGGGAGGGTGGGCTAGTGGAAGGAGGGGGCAATCTCTTTTTTTCCCGGGTGGTAGGGGGATGACAGGAGAAGGGAAGCGGGTGGTGAGAAAGGTACAGAGGGCAGGGTTTGGGGGCTGGGAAGGAAAGGGAAAAGATTAGGGTTTGGGGATGATGAAAGGGCTTTCTACGGGTAAGGATGGCAAAGGGTGGCAGTGACGGAAAGTCAGGCAACCTGTCCTGTCCGTCTTTTTGTATCGTGAATTGGAAAGACTGCAAGGGGGAGGGGAGTTGCTTGCGCCCTAAAGGAGGAGTTATTCAGATTCATTGCAGTGGGCGGCGGCTGCAAAACGCACCATTCTTCTTGTTTTGGCTCTGCAAAGCAGCCTTTTCAAGGGTTGGCTTGGGTGACAAAATGTCTTGTGTAGGCGTGGGTTTGTCTCCCTCTCGCTCTCTCTCCCTAAGATGTGTCCGGCATAGGCCAGGGTGCCACTCGAGGCCCAAACCAATTCTGGTTATCGCTTCTCGGCCTTTTGGCTAAGATCAAGTGTAGTATCTGTTCTTATCAGTTTAATATCTGATACGTCCCCTATCTGGGGACCATATATTAAATGGATTTTTAGAACAGGGAGATGGAAAAAGAGCTTGCTCTGTCCACTCCACGCATTGACCTGGTATTGCAGTACCTCCAGGAACGGTGCACCCCTTCTTAACCCAGTTTCCAAAAGCAGAACTCAATTCACCTGATTCATATTAGCCCGATTTAATGAATTGGAAGAAAGCATACGTCTTCATATGCACCTCAATTTGGCCCATTCACTTTTCACACTTCCTCCTTTTGTTTTTTATCTTTCACACTTTTGACTTTCTTTATTCATCCAAATAGCAAACTCATCACCACTCAACCTGACCAACTCGGCTATGTCCCCGTGCTGCAGTTCTCTGTCTTATCTAGATCATTTGCAATTGAATGGAATAGATCCCTTTTGGACAAAGTGGATTCACCTGCTGCTGCAGTGACCACAGGTGTGATAACATCTAGAATTGGCATCTGGTGCGATCTCTCCGCTTCCACTCCAAAGAAAGTTACCTGTTTATTCCTATCATGCATTGGTTTTTGGGGTTTTCTTTGAGTAATGATGATCTCTTTAGTAGTCTGTTGGCGCCCTCTCCTGGAGGAATAGTTTGCTTGCTCTTGGACATTCTAAAAGAGAGGTCATGATAGACATTGAGCTTCTGAGCTCAATTGGGGACAGTCATGGGTGATGAATGTTTGCAACCTACTGCGAAGCCTCATACCGCAATATAAGGAACGTCAAATACTAAGAAAGGGCGGCCTATGAAAGAATTACTACTTTCAATAAGTACACTTAAACGGCTAATTGGGAATAGAAAAACTGTAAAAAGCCCTCTGAGAAAGCCCCCCTCTAACCTTTGATAGTAAGCTTTTCTGTAGTCTGCCTGTTGATGTATTTTCCGTTTGAACTGTGCACAACATGAAGAGACGGAACACTGGCGGCTTGTCACAATGCCCCCCGATGACATCACAATAGCGCTGC
Source organism: Anomaloglossus baeobatrachus (assembly GCF_048569485.1). Lineage (NCBI taxonomy): Eukaryota > Metazoa > Chordata > Amphibia > Anura > Aromobatidae > Anomaloglossus > Anomaloglossus baeobatrachus. The sequence continues at coordinate 15,059 of NW_027443437.1, read as the reverse complement.
TGCCTAGAAAACAAGCTGCGCAGAAGAAGTTGTTCTTTGGGTGGGAGGGTGGGCTAGTGGAAGGAGGGGGCAATCTCTTTTTTTCCCGGGTGGTAGGGGGATGACAGGAGAAGGGAAGCGGGTGGTGAGAAAGGTACAGAGGGCAGGGTTTGGGGGCTGGGAAGGAAAGGGAAAAGATTAGGGTTTGGGGATGATGAAAGGGCTTTCTACGGGTAAGGATGGCAAAGGGTGGCAGTGACGGAAAGTCAGGCAACCTGTCCTGTCCGTCTTTTTGTATCGTGAATTGGAAAGACTGCAAGGGGGAGGGGAGTTGCTTGCGCCCTAAAGGAGGAGTTATTCAGATTCATTGCAGTGGGCGGCGGCTGCAAAACGCACCATTCTTCTTGTTTTGGCTCTGCAAAGCAGCCTTTTCAAGGGTTGGCTTGGGTGACAAAATGTCTTGTGTAGGCGTGGGTTTGTCTCCCTCTCGCTCTCTCTCCCTAAGATGTGTCCGGCATAGGCCAGGGTGCCACTCGAGGCCCAAACCAATTCTGGTTATCGCTTCTCGGCCTTTTGGCTAAGATCAAGTGTAGTATCTGTTCTTATCAGTTTAATATCTGATACGTCCCCTATCTGGGGACCATATATTAAATGGATTTTTAGAACAGGGAGATGGAAAAAGAGCTTGCTCTGTCCACTCCACGCATTGACCTGGTATTGCAGTACCTCCAGGAACGGTGCACCCCTTCTTAACCCAGTTTCCAAAAGCAGAACTCAATTCACCTGATTCATATTAGCCCGATTTAATGAATTGGAAGAAAGCATACGTCTTCATATGCACCTCAATTTGGCCCATTCACTTTTCACACTTCCTCCTTTTGTTTTTTATCTTTCACACTTTTGACTTTCTTTATTCATCCAAATAGCAAACTCATCACCACTCAACCTGACCAACTCGGCTATGTCCCCGTGCTGCAGTTCTCTGTCTTATCTAGATCATTTGCAATTGAATGGAATAGATCCCTTTTGGACAAAGTGGATTCACCTGCTGCTGCAGTGACCACAGGTGTGATAACATCTAGAATTGGCATCTGGTGCGATCTCTCCGCTTCCACTCCAAAGAAAGTTACCTGTTTATTCCTATCATGCATTGGTTTTTGGGGTTTTCTTTGAGTAATGATGATCTCTTTAGTAGTCTGTTGGCGCCCTCTCCTGGAGGAATAGTTTGCTTGCTCTTGGACATTCTAAAAGAGAGGTCATGATAGACATTGAGCTTCTGAGCTCAATTGGGGACAGTCATGGGTGATGAATGTTTGCAACCTATTGCGAAGCCTCATACCGCAATATAAGGAACGTCAAATACTAAGAAAGGGCGGCCTATGAAAGAATTACTACTTTCAATAAGTACACTTAAACGGCTAATTGGGAATAGAAAAACTGTAAAAAGCCCTCTGAGAAAGCCCCCCTCTAACCTTTGATAGTAAGCTTTTCTGTAGTCTGCCTGTTGATGTATTTTCCGTTTGAACTGTGCACAACATGAAGAGACGGAACACTGGCGGCTTGTCACAATGCCCCCCGATGACATCACAATAGCGCTGCTGCCTAGAAAACAAGCTGCGCAGAAGAAGTTGTTCTTTGGGTGGGAGGGTGGGCTAGTGGAAGGAGGGGGCAATCTCTTTTTTTCCCGGGTGGTAGGGGGATGACAGGAGAAGGGAAGCGGGTGGTGAGAAAGGTACAGAGGGCAGGGTTTGGGGGCTGGGAAGGAAAGGGAAAAGATTAGGGTTTGGGGATGATGAAAGGGCTTTCTACGGGTAAGGATGGCAAAGGGTGGCAGTGACGGAAAGTCAGGCAACCTGTCCTGTCCGTCTTTTTGTATCGTGAATTGGAAAGACTGCAAGGGGGAGGGGAGTTGCTTGCGCCCTAAAGGAGGAGTTATTCAGATTCATTGCAGTGGGCGGCGGCTGCAAAACGCACCATTCTTCTTGTTTTGGCTCTGCAAAGCAGCCTTTTCAAGGGTTGGCTTGGGTGACAAAATGTCTTGTGTAGGCGTGGGTTTGTCTCCCTCTCGCTCTCTCTCCCTAAGATGTGTCCGGCATAGGCCAGGGTGCCACTCGAGGCCCAAACCAATTCTGGTTATCGCTTCTCGGCCTTTTGGCTAAGATCAAGTGTAGTATCGTTCGAAAAGGTGGTTTAAGGCTCCGGCCACCTTAGTACAATGATGCAATGCACACTGGAAGGTTGCACTTGTTAGTACTTTGGGAGGATAGTATATCCATCTAGAGGAAACCATGGCCCTACCAGGATTGAAGCTATTAGACTGAGTAAGTGTGGGGGTTATGGTGCAATGTGCCCCAGGAATGGACACCCTGGAGGGAGTCTGAACTTGCTAGGTTGGGACCCTGGTAAGCCTCAGACTCTGTCGCACGCCGCGCCTTGCCTATTCATACTTTCCAAGCATATTGCCCTATCCTGGCCTTCTGGCTAAGAAGGGAAATTTTTATAATCCCGGTCGGAAGTCCGGTCAGCTTTGGGCTGAGAAACCAACACCCGGTTGGAGGTCCGGGTCAGCTTTGGCTGAGAAACCAACACCCGGTTGGAGGTCCGGTTAGCCTTGGGCTGAGAAACCAACACCCGGTTGGAGGTCCGGTCAGCCTTGGGCTGAGAAACCAACACCCGGTTGGAGGTCCGGTCAGCCTTGGGCTGAGAAACCAACACCGGTTGACGGTCCGGGCAGTCTCGGCTGCGAAACCAACGACTAGTAGCTCCCTACTCCACTTGGGTAAGATGCCTCGGTGGACGCTGGGAGCAACAACAAGGCTCAACCAGGCTTCGGCATGGGGGAGCACCGAAGATCCCTGACCCTCGCTGTGGCCTTCTGGCTCGGAGGGACGGGGTTGATTTTTGGGGATCCTCTTCTCACGGAGGGGTCCACACGAATCCTAGCCTTTGCACTGTTTTTGGTGTGACTTCGGTCATGCATTTTTGCGGTGCTTTGGAAAGCTTCATTAAATCAAAATCTGTTCTTATCAGTTTAATATCTGATACGTCCCCTATCTGGGGACCATATATTAAATGGATTTTTAGAACAGGGAGATGGAAAAAGAGCTTGCTCTGTCCACTCCACGCATTGACCTGGTATTGCAGTACCTCCAGGAACGGTGCACCCCTTCTTAACCCAGTTTCCAAAAGCAGAACTCAATTCACCTGATTCATATTAGCCCGATTTAATGAATTGGAAGAAAGCATACGTCTTCATATGCACCTCAATTTGGCCCATTCACTTTTCACACTTCCTCCTTTTGTTTTTTATCTTTCACACTTTTGACTTTCTTTATTCATCCAAATAGCAAACTCATCACCACTCAACCTGACCAACTCGGCTATGTCCCCGTGCTGCAGTTCTCTGTCTTATCTAGATCATTTGCAATTGAATGGAATAGATCCCTTTTGGACAAAGTGGATTCACCTGCTGCTGCAGTGACCACAGGTGTGATAACATCTAGAATTGGCATCTGGTGCGATCTCTCCGCTTCCACTCCAAAGAAAGTTACCTGTTTATTCCTATCATGCATTGGTTTTTGGGGTTTTCTTTGAGTAATGATGATCTCTTTAGTAGTCTGTTGGCGCCCTCTCCTGGAGGAATAGTTTGCTTGCTCTTGGACATTCTAAAAGAGAGGTCATGATAGACATTGAGCTTCTGAGCTCAATTGGGGACAGTCATGGGTGATGAATGTTTGCAACCTACTGCGAAGCCTCATACCGCAATATAAGGAACGTCAAATACTAAGAAAGGGCGGCCTATGAAAGAATTACTACTTTCAATAAGTACACTTAAACGGCTAATTGGGAATAGAAAAACTGTAAAAAGCCCTCTGAGAAAGCCCCCCTCTAACCTTTGATAGTAAGCTTTTCTGTAGTCTGCCTGTTGATGTATTTTCCGTTTGAACTGTGCACAACATGAAGAGACGGAACACTGGCGGCTTGTCACAATGCCCCCCGATGACATCACAATAGCGCTGCTGCCTAGAAAACAAGCTGCGCAGAAGAAGTTGTTCTTTGGGTGGGAGGGTGGGCTAGTGGAAGGAGGGGGCAATCTCTTTTTTTCCCGGGTGGTAGGGGGATGACAGGAGAAGGGAAGCGGGTGGTGAGAAAGGTACAGAGGGCAGGGTTTGGGGGCTGGGAAGGAAAGGGAAAAGATTAGGGTTTGGGGATGATGAAAGGGCTTTCTACGGGTAAGGATGGCAAAGGGTGGCAGTGACGGAAAGTCAGGCAACCTGTCCTGTCCGTCTTTTTGTATCGTGAATTGGAAAGACTGCAAGGGGGAGGGGAGTTGCTTGCGCCCTAAAGGAGGAGTTATTCAGATTCATTGCAGTGGGCGGCGGCTGCAAAACGCACCATTCTTCTTGTTTTGGCTCTGCAAAGCAGCCTTTTCAAGGGTTGGCTTGGGTGACAAAATGTCTTGTGTAGGCGTGGGTTTGTCTCCCTCTCGCTCTCTCTCCCTAAGATGTGTCCGGCATAGGCCAGGGTGCCACTCGAGGCCCAAACCAATTCTGGTTATCGCTTCTCGGCCTTTTGGCTAAGATCAAGTGTAGTATCTGTTCTTATCAGTTTAATATCTGATACGTCCCCTATCTGGGGACCATATATTAAATGGATTTTTAGAACAGGGAGATGGAAAAAGAGCTTGCTCTGTCCACTCCACGCATTGACCTGGTATTGCAGTACCTCCAGGAACGGTGCACCCCTTCTTAACCCAGTTTCCAAAAGCAGAACTCAATTCACCTGATTCATATTAGCCCGATTTAATGAATTGGAAGAAAGCATACGTCTTCATATGCACCTCAATTTGGCCCATTCACTTTTCACACTTCCTCCTTTTGTTTTTTATCTTTCACACTTTTGACTTTCTTTATTCATCCAAATAGCAAACTCATCACCACTCAACCTGACCAACTCGGCTATGTCCCCGTGCTGCAGTTCTCTGTCTTATCTAGATCATTTGCAATTGAATGGAATAGATCCCTTTTGGACAAAGTGGATTCACCTGCTGCTGCAGTGACCACAGGTGTGATAACATCTAGAATTGGCATCTGGTGCGATCTCTCCGCTTCCACTCCAAAGAAAGTTACCTGTTTATTCCTATCATGCATTGGTTTTTGGGGTTTTCTTTGAGTAATGATGATCTCTTTAGTAGTCTGTTGGCGCCCTCTCCTGGAGGAATAGTTTGCTTGCTCTTGGACATTCTAAAAGAGAGGTCATGATAGACATTGAGCTTCTGAGCTCAATTGGGGACAGTCATGGGTGATGAATGTTTGCAACCTACTGCGAAGCCTCATACCGCAATATAAGGAACGTCAAATACTAAGAAAGGGCGGCCTATGAAAGAATTACTACTTTCAATAAGTACACTTAAACGGCTAATTGGGAATAGAAAAACTGTAAAAAGCCCTCTGAGAAAGCCCCCCTCTAACCTTTGATAGTAAGCTTTTCTGTAGTCTGCCTGTTGATGTATTTTCCGTTTGAACTGTGCACAACATGAAGAGACGGAACACTGGCGGCTTGTCACAATGCCCCCCGATGACATCACAATAGCGCTGCTGCCTAGAAAACAAGCTGCGCAGAAGAAGTTGTTCTTTGGGTGGGAGGGTGGGCTAGTGGAAGGAGGGGGCAATCTCTTTTTTTCCCGGGTGGTAGGGGGATGACAGGAGAAGGGAAGCGGGTGGTGAGAAAGGTACAGAGGGCAGGGTTTGGGGGCTGGGAAGGAAAGGGAAAAGATTAGGGTTTGGGGATGATGAAAGGGCTTTCTACGGGTAAGGATGGCAAAGGGTGGCAGTGACGGAAAGTCAGGCAACCTGTCCTGTCCGTCTTTTTGTATCGTGAATTGGAAAGACTGCAAGGGGGAGGGGAGTTGCTTGCGCCCTAAAGGAGGAGTTATTCAGATTCATTGCAGTGGGCGGCGGCTGCAAAACGCACCATTCTTCTTGTTTTGGCTCTGCAAAGCAGCCTTTTCAAGGGTTGGCTTGGGTGACAAAATGTCTTGTGTAGGCGTGGGTTTGTCTCCCTCTCGCTCTCTCTCCCTAAGATGTGTCCGGCATAGGCCAGGGTGCCACTCGAGGCCCAAACCAATTCTGGTTATCGCTTCTCGGCCTTTTGGCTAAGATCAAGTGTAGTATCTGTTCTTATCAGTTTAATATCTGATACGTCCCCTATCTGGGGACCATATATTAAATGGATTTTTAGAACAGGGAGATGGAAAAAGAGCTTGCTCTGTCCACTCCACGCATTGACCTGGTATTGCAGTACCTCCAGGAACGGTGCACCCCTTCTTAACCCAGTTTCCAAAAGCAGAACTCAATTCACCTGATTCATATTAGCCCGATTTAATGAATTGGAAGAAAGCATACGTCTTCATATGCACCTCAATTTGGCCCATTCACTTTTCACACTTCCTCCTTTTGTTTTTTATCTTTCACACTTTTGACTTTCTTTATTCATCCAAATAGCAAACTCATCACCACTCAACCTGACCAACTCGGCTATGTCCCCGTGCTGCAGTTCTCTGTCTTATCTAGATCATTTGCAATTGAATGGAATAGATCCCTTTTGGACAAAGTGGATTCACCTGCTGCTGCAGTGACCACAGGTGTGATAACATCTAGAATTGGCATCTGGTGCGATCTCTCCGCTTCCACTCCAAAGAAAGTTACCTGTTTATTCCTATCATGCATTGGTTTTTGGGGTTTTCTTTGAGTAATGATGATCTCTTTAGTAGTCTGTTGGCGCCCTCTCCTGGAGGAATAGTTTGCTTGCTCTTGGACATTCTAAAAGAGAGGTCATGATAGACATTGAGCTTCTGAGCTCAATTGGGGACAGTCATGGGTGATGAATGTTTGCAACCTACTGCGAAGCCTCATACCGCAATATAAGGAACGTCAAATACTAAGAAAGGGCGGCCTATGAAAGAATTACTACTTTCAATAAGTACACTTAAACGGCTAATTGGGAATAGAAAAACTGTAAAAAGCCCTCTGAGAAAGCCCCCCTCTAACCTTTGATAGTAAGCTTTTCTGTAGTCTGCCTGTTGATGTATTTTCCGTTTGAACTGTGCACAACATGAAGAGACGGAACACTGGCGGCTTGTCACAATGCCCCCCGATGACATCACAATAGCGCTGCTGCCTAGAAAACAAGCTGCGCAGAAGAAGTTGTTCTTTGGGTGGGAGGGTGGGCTAGTGGAAGGAGGGGGCAATCTCTTTTTTTCCCGGGTGGTAGGGGGATGACAGGAGAAGGGAAGCGGGTGGTGAGAAAGGTACAGAGGGCAGGGTTTGGGGGCTGGGAAGGAAAGGGAAAAGATTAGGGTTTGGGGATGATGAAAGGGCTTTCTACGGGTAAGGATGGCAAAGGGTGGCAGTGACGGAAAGTCAGGCAACCTGTCCTGTCCGTCTTTTTGTATCGTGAATTGGAAAGACTGCAAGGGGGAGGGGAGTTGCTTGCGCCCTAAAGGAGGAGTTATTCAGATTCATTGCAGTGGGCGGCGGCTGCAAAACGCACCATTCTTCTTGTTTTGGCTCTGCAAAGCAGCCTTTTCAAGGGTTGGCTTGGGTGACAAAATGTCTTGTGTAGGCGTGGGTTTGTCTCCCTCTCGCTCTCTCTCCCTAAGATGTGTCCGGCATAGGCCAGGGTGCCACTCGAGGCCCAAACCAATTCTGGTTATCGCTTCTCGGCCTTTTGGCTAAGATCAAGTGTAGTATCTGTTCTTATCAGTTTAATATCTGATACGTCCCCTATCTGGGGACCATATATTAAATGGATTTTTAGAACAGGGAGATGGAAAAAGAGCTTGCTCTGTCCACTCCACGCATTGACCTGGTATTGCAGTACCTCCAGGAACGGTGCACCCCTTCTTAACCCAGTTTCCAAAAGCAGAACTCAATTCACCTGATTCATATTAGCCCGATTTAATGAATTGGAAGAAAGCATACGTCTTCATATGCACCTCAATTTGGCCCATTCACTTTTCACACTTCCTCCTTTTGTTTTTTATCTTTCACACTTTTGACTTTCTTTATTCATCCAAATAGCAAACTCATCACCACTCAACCTGACCAACTCGGCTATGTCCCCGTGCTGCAGTTCTCTGTCTTATCTAGATCATTTGCAATTGAATGGAATAGATCCCTTTTGGACAAAGTGGATTCACCTGCTGCTGCAGTGACCACAGGTGTGATAACATCTAGAATTGGCATCTGGTGCGATCTCTCCGCTTCCACTCCAAAGAAAGTTACCTGTTTATTCCTATCATGCATTGGTTTTTGGGGTTTTCTTTGAGTAATGATGATCTCTTTAGTAGTCTGTTGGCGCCCTCTCCTGGAGGAATAGTTTGCTTGCTCTTGGACATTCTAAAAGAGAGGTCATGATAGACATTGAGCTTCTGAGCTCAATTGGGGACAGTCATGGGTGATGAATGTTTGCAACCTACTGCGAAGCCTCATACCGCAATATAAGGAACGTCAAATACTAAGAAAGGGCGGCCTATGAAAGAATTACTACTTTCAATAAGTACACTTAAACGGCTAATTGGGAATAGAAAAACTGTAAAAAGCCCTCTGAGAAAGCCCCCCTCTAACCTTTGATAGTAAGCTTTTCTGTAGTCTGCCTGTTGATGTATTTTCCGTTTGAACTGTGCACAACATGAAGAGACGGAACACTGGCGGCTTGTCACAATGCCCCCCGATGACATCACAATAGCGCTGCTGCCTAGAAAACAAGCTGCGCAGAAGAAGTTGTTCTTTGGGTGGGAGGGTGGGCTAGTGGAAGGAGGGGGCAATCTCTTTTTTTCCCGGGTGGTAGGGGGATGACAGGAGAAGGGAAGCGGGTGGTGAGAAAGGTACAGAGGGCAGGGTTTGGGGGCTGGGAAGGAAAGGGAAAAGATTAGGGTTTGGGGATGATGAAAGGGCTTTCTACGGGTAAGGATGGCAAAGGGTGGCAGTGACGGAAAGTCAGGCAACCTGTCCTGTCCGTCTTTTTGTATCGTGAATTGGAAAGACTGCAAGGGGGAGGGGAGTTGCTTGCGCCCTAAAGGAGGAGTTATTCAGATTCATTGCAGTGGGCGGCGGCTGCAAAACGCACCATTCTTCTTGTTTTGGCTCTGCAAAGCAGCCTTTTCAAGGGTTGGCTTGGGTGACAAAATGTCTTGTGTAGGCGTGGGTTTGTCTCCCTCTCGCTCTCTCTCCCTAAGATGTGTCCGGCATAGGCCAGGGTGCCACTCGAGGCCCAAACCAATTCTGGTTATCGCTTCTCGGCCTTTTGGCTAAGATCAAGTGTAGTATCTGTTCTTATCAGTTTAATATCTGATACGTCCCCTATCTGGGGACCATATATTAAATGGATTTTTAGAACAGGGAGATGGAAAAAGAGCTTGCTCTGTCCACTCCACGCATTGACCTGGTATTGCAGTACCTCCAGGAACGGTGCACCCCTTCTTAACCCAGTTTCCAAAAGCAGAACTCAATTCACCTGATTCATATTAGCCCGATTTAATGAATTGGAAGAAAGCATACGTCTTCATATGCACCTCAATTTGGCCCATTCACTTTTCACACTTCCTCCTTTTGTTTTTTATCTTTCACACTTTTGACTTTCTTTATTCATCCAAATAGCAAACTCATCACCACTCAACCTGACCAACTCGGCTATGTCCCCGTGCTGCAGTTCTCTGTCTTATCTAGATCATTTGCAATTGAATGGAATAGATCCCTTTTGGACAAAGTGGATTCACCTGCTGCTGCAGTGACCACAGGTGTGATAACATCTAGAATTGGCATCTGGTGCGATCTCTCCGCTTCCACTCCAAAGAAAGTTACCTGTTTATTCCTATCATGCATTGGTTTTTGGGGTTTTCTTTGAGTAATGATGATCTCTTTAGTAGTCTGTTGGCGCCCTCTCCTGGAGGAATAGTTTGCTTGCTCTTGGACATTCTAAAAGAGAGGTCATGATAGACATTGAGCTTCTGAGCTCAATTGGGGACAGTCATGGGTGATGAATGTTTGCAACCTACTGCGAAGCCTCATACCGCAATATAAGGAACGTCAAATACTAAGAAAGGGCGGCCTATGAAAGAATTACTACTTTCAATAAGTACACTTAAACGGCTAATTGGGAATAGAAAAACTGTAAAAAGCCCTCTGAGAAAGCCCCCCTCTAACCTTTGATAGTAAGCTTTTCTGTAGTCTGCCTGTTGATGTATTTTCCGTTTGAACTGTGCACAACATGAAGAGACGGAACACTGGCGGCTTGTCACAATGCCCCCCGATGACATCACAATAGCGCTGCTGCCTAGAAAACAAGCTGCGCAGAAGAAGTTGTTCTTTGGGTGGGAGGGTGGGCTAGTGGAAGGAGGGGGCAATCTCTTTTTTTCCCGGGTGGTAGGGGGATGACAGGAGAAGGGAAGCGGGTGGTGAGAAAGGTACAGAGGGCAGGGTTTGGGGGCTGGGAAGGAAAGGGAAAAGATTAGGGTTTGGGGATGATGAAAGGGCTTTCTACGGGTAAGGATGGCAAAGGGTGGCAGTGACGGAAAGTCAGGCAACCTGTCCTGTCCGTCTTTTTGTATCGTGAATTGGAAAGACTGCAAGGGGGAGGGGAGTTGCTTGCGCCCTAAAGGAGGAGTTATTCAGATTCATTGCAGTGGGCGGCGGCTGCAAAACGCACCATTCTTCTTGTTTTGGCTCTGCAAAGCAGCCTTTTCAAGGGTTGGCTTGGGTGACAAAATGTCTTGTGTAGGCGTGGGTTTGTCTCCCTCTCGCTCTCTCTCCCTAAGATGTGTCCGGCATAGGCCAGGGTGCCACTCGAGGCCCAAACCAATTCTGGTTATCGCTTCTCGGCCTTTTGGCTAAGATCAAGTGTAGTATCTGTTCTTATCAGTTTAATATCTGATACGTCCCCTATCTGGGGACCATATATTAAATGGATTTTTAGAACAGGGAGATGGAAAAAGAGCTTGCTCTGTCCACTCCACGCATTGACCTGGTATTGCAGTACCTCCAGGAACGGTGCACCCCTTCTTAACCCAGTTTCCAAAAGCAGAACTCAATTCACCTGATTCATATTAGCCCGATTTAATGAATTGGAAGAAAGCATACGTCTTCATATGCACCTCAATTTGGCCCATTCACTTTTCACACTTCCTCCTTTTGTTTTTTATCTTTCACACTTTTGACTTTCTTTATTCATCCAAATAGCAAACTCATCACCACTCAACCTGACCAACTCGGCTATGTCCCCGTGCTGCAGTTCTCTGTCTTATCTAGATCATTTGCAATTGAATGGAATAGATCCCTTTTGGACAAAGTGGATTCACCTGCTGCTGCAGTGACCACAGGTGTGATAACATCTAGAATTGGCATCTGGTGCGATCTCTCCGCTTCCACTCCAAAGAAAGTTACCTGTTTATTCCTATCATGCATTGGTTTTTGGGGTTTTCTTTGAGTAATGATGATCTCTTTAGTAGTCTGTTGGCGCCCTCTCCTGGAGGAATAGTTTGCTTGCTCTTGGACATTCTAAAAGAGAGGTCATGATAGACATTGAGCTTCTGAGCTCAATTGGGGACAGTCATGGGTGATGAATGTTTGCAACCTACTGCGAAGCCTCATACCGCAATATAAGGAACGTCAAATACTAAGAAAGGGCGGCCTATGAAAGAATTACTACTTTCAATAAGTACACTTAAACGGCTAATTGGGAATAGAAAAACTGTAAAAAGCCCTCTGAGAAAGCCCCCCTCTAACCTTTGATAGTAAGCTTTTCTGTAGTCTGCCTGTTGATGTATTTTCCGTTTGAACTGTGCACAACATGAAGAGACGGAACACTGGCGGCTTGTCACAATGCCCCCCGATGACATCACAATAGCGCTGCTGCCTAGAAAACAAGCTGCGCAGAAGAAGTTGTTCTTTGGGTGGGAGGGTGGGCTAGTGGAAGGAGGGGGCAATCTCTTTTTTTCCCGGGTGGTAGGGGGATGACAGGAGAAGGGAAGCGGGTGGTGAGAAAGGTACAGAGGGCAGGGTTTGGGGGCTGGGAAGGAAAGGGAAAAGATTAGGGTTTGGGGATGATGAAAGGGCTTTCTACGGGTAAGGATGGCAAAGGGTGGCAGTGACGGAAAGTCAGGCAACCTGTCCTGTCCGTCTTTTTGTATCGTGAATTGGAAAGACTGCAAGGGGGAGGGGAGTTGCTTGCGCCCTAAAGGAGGAGTTATTCAGATTCATTGCAGTGGGCGGCGGCTGCAAAACGCACCATTCTTCTTGTTTTGGCTCTGCAAAGCAGCCTTTTCAAGGGTTGGCTTGGGTGACAAAATGTCTTGTGTAGGCGTGGGTTTGTCTCCCTCTCGCTCTCTCTCCCTAAGATGTGTCCGGCATAGGCCAGGGTGCCACTCGAGGCCCAAACCAATTCTGGTTATCGCTTCTCGGCCTTTTGGCTAAGATCAAGTGTAGTATCTGTTCTTATCAGTTTAATATCTGATACGTCCCCTATCTGGGGACCATATATTAAATGGATTTTTAGAACAGGGAGATGGAAAAAGAGCTTGCTCTGTCCACTCCACGCATTGACCTGGTATTGCAGTACCTCCAGGAACGGTGCACCCCTTCTTAACCCAGTTTCCAAAAGCAGAACTCAATTCACCTGATTCATATTAGCCCGATTTAATGAATTGGAAGAAAGCATACGTCTTCATATGCACCTCAATTTGGCCCATTCACTTTTCACACTTCCTCCTTTTGTTTTTTATCTTTCACACTTTTGACTTTCTTTATTCATCCAAATAGCAAACTCATCACCACTCAACCTGACCAACTCGGCTATGTCCCCGTGCTGCAGTTCTCTGTCTTATCTAGATCATTTGCAATTGAATGGAATAGATCCCTTTTGGACAAAGTGGATTCACCTGCTGCTGCAGTGACCACAGGTGTGATAACATCTAGAATTGGCATCTGGTGCGATCTCTCCGCTTCCACTCCAAAGAAAGTTACCTGTTTATTCCTATCATGCATTGGTTTTTGGGGTTTTCTTTGAGTAATGATGATCTCTTTAGTAGTCTGTTGGCGCCCTCTCCTGGAGGAATAGTTTGCTTGCTCTTGGACATTCTAAAAGAGAGGTCATGATAGACATTGAGCTTCTGAGCTCAATTGGGGACAGTCATGGGTGATGAATGTTTGCAACCTACTGCGAAGCCTCATACCGCAATATAAGGAACGTCAAATACTAAGAAAGGGCGGCCTATGAAAGAATTACTACTTTCAATAAGTACACTTAAACGGCTAATTGGGAATAGAAAAACTGTAAAAAGCCCTCTGAGAAAGCCCCCCTCTAACCTTTGATAGTAAGCTTTTCTGTAGTCTGCCTGTTGATGTATTTTCCGTTTGAACTGTGCACAACATGAAGAGACGGAACACTGGCGGCTTGTCACAATGCCCCCCGATGACATCACAATAGCGCTGCTGCCTAGAAAACAAGCTGCGCAGAAGAAGTTGTTCTTTGGGTGGGAGGGTGGGCTAGTGGAAGGAGGGGGCAATCTCTTTTTTTCCCGGGTGGTAGGGGGATGACAGGAGAAGGGAAGCGGGTGGTGAGAAAGGTACAGAGGGCAGGGTTTGGGGGCTGGGAAGGAAAGGGAAAAGATTAGGGTTTGGGGATGATGAAAGGGCTTTCTACGGGTAAGGATGGCAAAGGGTGGCAGTGACGGAAAGTCAGGCAACCTGTCCTGTCCGTCTTTTTGTATCGTGAATTGGAAAGACTGCAAGGGGGAGGGGAGTTGCTTGCGCCCTAAAGGAGGAGTTATTCAGATTCATTGCAGTGGGCGGCGGCTGCAAAACGCACCATTCTTCTTGTTTTGGCTCTGCAAAGCAGCCTTTTCAAGGGTTGGCTTGGGTGACAAAATGTCTTGTGTAGGCGTGGGTTTGTCTCCCTCTCGCTCTCTCTCCCTAAGATGTGTCCGGCATAGGCCAGGGTGCCACTCGAGGCCCAAACCAATTCTGGTTATCGCTTCTCGGCCTTTTGGCTAAGATCAAGTGTAGTATCTGTTCTTATCAGTTTAATATCTGATACGTCCCCTATCTGGGGACCATATATTAAATGGATTTTTAGAACAGGGAGATGGAAAAAGAGCTTGCTCTGTCCACTCCACGCATTGACCTGGTATTGCAGTACCTCCAGGAACGGTGCACCCCTTCTTAACCCAGTTTCCAAAAGCAGAACTCAATTCACCTGATTCATATTAGCCCGATTTAATGAATTGGAAGAAAGCATACGTCTTCATATGCACCTCAATTTGGCCCATTCACTTTTCACACTTCCTCCTTTTGTTTTTTATCTTTCACACTTTTGACTTTCTTTATTCATCCAAATAGCAAACTCATCACCACTCAACCTGACCAACTCGGCTATGTCCCCGTGCTGCAGTTCTCTGTCTTATCTAGATCATTTGCAATTGAATGGAATAGATCCCTTTTGGACAAAGTGGATTCACCTGCTGCTGCAGTGACCACAGGTGTGATAACATCTAGAATTGGCATCTGGTGCGATCTCTCCGCTTCCACTCCAAAGAAAGTTACCTGTTTATTCCTATCATGCATTGGTTTTTGGGGTTTTCTTTGAGTAATGATGATCTCTTTAGTAGTCTGTTGGCGCCCTCTCCTGGAGGAATAGTTTGCTTGCTCTTGGACATTCTAAAAGAGAGGTCATGATAGACATTGAGCTTCTGAGCTCAATTGGGGACAGTCATGGGTGATGAATGTTTGCAACCTACTGCGAAGCCTCATACCGCAATATAAGGAACGTCAAATACTAAGAAAGGGCGGCCTATGAAAGAATTACTACTTTCAATAAGTACACTTAAACGGCTAATTGGGAATAGAAAAACTGTAAAAAGCCCTCTGAGAAAGCCCCCCTCTAACCTTTGATAGTAAGCTTTTCTGTAGTCTGCCTGTTGATGTATTTTCCGTTTGAACTGTGCACAACATGAAGAGACGGAACACTGGCGGCTTGTCACAATGCCCCCCGATGACATCACAATAGCGCTGCTGCCTAGAAAACAA